>NW_024582078.1:2141433-2162245 GCF_017639235.1 Corvus kubaryi | reverse complement strand
TAAAATAAAATAAATAAAATAAAAATAAAATAAACCAAAATAAAATAAAATAAAATAAAATCAATTTGTGCAAAATGTCACGCAATGATTAAATTCATCAAATCATCACGGTTGGAAAAGACCTTCAGGATCATCAAGTTCAACCGTACATAAATACGGGTGAATGTATCGATATAATTGTATATATCGATGTATCGATCCATCTCTAGATTTATTTATCTATATATTTATAGATGCAAAAAACTTCCTATTTTTATATATTGCCACCGGGACATTGTATAGAATACACAGAATATGCAGACAAACTTGGACAGAAGAGGGGGATTTGCAGAAATCTCGGTGTACAAATCTCTACCCAGTGCAGGAGCGCAGGAAACGGCGCTGGGGCGGGTGAGGAATGGATTCATTTGTGGCAAATATCTTAGAATTTGGGCAATCGTTAAAGGTGGAAAAGAGCTGGAAAATCATCAATTGCAACCCTGTATCTACATGTGAATATAGAATTTTCTATACTCACCCAGTGGCATTTTTTATATATATATACATTTATTTTTATTATTTTTTTTATTTCTATTTTTATTTTTATTTCTATTTTGTTTTTGGTTTTGTTTTTATTTTTTATTTTTTATTTTTATTTTTATTTTTGTTTTTATTTTTGTTTTTGTTTTTGTTTTTTATTTTATTTTTATTTTTTAGTTTTAGTTTTAGTTTTTATTTTTATTTTATTTTTATTTTTTATTTTTATTTTTTATTTTTATTTTTAGTTTTTATTTTTAGTTTTTATTTTTATTTTTTATTTATATTTGTATTTATATTTTATATGCATATACATATTTTATACATCTATATATACACGTAAATACATAAATATATAAATATATACATATATAAATATATAAATACGTAAATACATAAATATATAAATATAAAAATATATATAATTATATACATATAGACATATATAAATATATAAATACATAAATACAAAAATACATAAATATATAAATATATATAAATATATACATATATACATATATAAATATATAAATATATATATAAATATATACATATATAAATATATATATAAAAAATACCACTGGGTGAGTATAGAAAAATCTGTATTTGTGCAAAATATATATATACATATAAATAAATAAATACATATATATGCAGAATAATAAATGCAGAAAAATATATGTACGTCTCCCGATAGATGCAGGTATGTGGGTATATGCACACGTGTCTGTCTGTGCACATTTTTATATCTTTTATATTTTTATAGATATGATTAGACTTCTAAAAAGAAATTCTATATTATATATTGAGAATTATATTTGATGTAACTTTTAGAAGATATCTTTTGATCTAAGGTTTGTTTTGCTGGAATGTATTTTCTATCCTATATTTGCTAGAATACGTTTTATGGAATATATTTTCTAGAATATATTTCCTAGAATATATTTCCTAGAGTATGTTTTCTATACTACATTTCACAGAAAATATTTACCGTCATATTTCGATTTAATATTTTTATTTAACGTTTGAATACCGCCTTTTAAGATCACCTTTTTAAAACGAAGCCCCATCTTTTTCGCAGAAGATTTCCTTCCTCACCCCGTCACTCGCTGAACCCGCGGGGGGTTAAAGGCAGGGCCGACCTTCCCTCCCCCCAGAATATTCCCCGTAATGGCTCTCAAATGTTGGCACCCCCGGCTCCCAGATATTCCCGAATTCCAGCCCCGCTCCAGTTTCCGAAAGAAAACAACCGCGGCAGGAAATCGCTCTTTGGGTTTGGGAGGCACCTCTTCCTGAGGAGCTGCCTGGAAAAGGCTCCGGAAAAGCTGGGAAAGGCTCTGGAAAGCTGGGAAAGGCTCTGGAAAGCTGGGAAATGTTTTGGAAAAGCTGGGAAAGGCTCCGGAAAAACTGGAAAGGGTCTTGAAAGCTGGAAAAGGCTTTGGAAAAGCTGGAAAAGCTCTGAAAAGCTGGGAAAGGCTCGGGAAAAGCTGGGAAAGGCTCTGGAAAAGCTGGGAAAAGCTCTGAAAAGCTGGGAAAGGCTTTGGAAAAGCTGGGGAAGGCTCTGAAAAGCTGGAAAAGGCTCGGAAAAGCTGGAAAAGCCTCGGAAAAGCTGGGAAAGGCTCTGGAAAAGCAGGAGAAGGCTCTGAAAGCTGGAAAAGGCTCTGAAAAGCTGGGAAAGGCTTTGGAAAAGCTGGAAAAGGCTCTGAAAAGCTGGGAAAGGCTCGGAAAAGCTGGGAAAGGCTCTAGAAAAGCAGGAGAAGGCTCTGAAAGCTGGAAAAGGCTCTGGAAAGCTGGGAAAGGCTCTGGAAAAGCTGGGAAAGGCTCCGGGAAAGCTGGGAAAGGCTCTGGAAAAGCTGGAAAGGGTCTTGAAAGCTGGAAAAGGCTTTGGAAAAGCTGGGAAAGGCTCTGGAAAAGCTGGGAAAAGCTCTGGAAAAGCTGGAAAAGGCACTGCCAGCCCCTGGCGTGGCCGTCAGTGGGGACAGGGGGATGCTCCAAAGCCACCCCGCTGCAGCTGGAGGATTTTCCAGCAGGGAAAAAGGAGGTGCTGGAGCTCAGGGGGTTCGGATCGACCCCCAGGATAAAATCAGGGGGGTGTTAAGGTGTAAAAATGGCTCAATAAACCGAGAAATTCCTTAATAAATGGAGAAATTCCTTAATAAACCGAGAGATTCCTTAATAAACCAAGAGATTCCTTAATAAACGGAGAAATTCCTTAATGAATCAAGAAATTCCTTAATAAACACAAAAATGGGGTTGGTGGATTTTCTCAGTGGTGATTCCCGGCTCAGGCGGGACCCAGCACCCAGAGCTGGGCTTGGAACTGGGAGCCCAGTGGGCGTTACTGGTGCTGCTGGGCCACAACCTGGAATTCCCAAGCCGGGAATTCCCTGGGCAGCCGGACACACACCGAGCCCTCCGCCAACCCCTCTGGAGTTCCCGTTTCTCCCTCTGGTTTTCCTGACCTCTGGAAAACTCATCCATTGCCCACCTGGTCCCTGCTGCCACCAGCTTGGCTGGTGCCGAGCTCCAGGATATTCCTGGATGATGGGAATCCCCGCCGGAGCAGGATGGGATCCGTGCGTTTCAACCTCCCTTTGGCATGAAATCCCTGGATTTTTGTGCTCAGGAATATTTATTTACACCCCCGCGGCTCCGTGGCTCCAGCACATCCCGATTTTCCTCCTTGTGCCCCTTGGCATTGCCAACCCTTCTCCAGCCTAAGGGTGAGCGGCTCCCTGGGTTTCTCCCAGGCACCAGGAGAGGGTTAATGGGATAATTCCTGAATTTTCCTCCTCCAGCTTGGTAGCAACGCCGAACGTGGGGATCTCTGCTCTCCTTTGGGTTGCAGCCTCCGGGCTCGGCGCCTTTGGGCAGCCGAACCCTCTGGAATCTGCCAGCTCCGGCTGAGCTCAGACAGCTCCAGCACCCCCTCCCCTCGGGATTTGGGAATTTTGGGGGGGTCTCTGCTGGTGGGACACTCCAGAGCCGTCCCACCCTGCTCCCCTCAGCCAAATCCTGCCAAGCTCCCGGCACGCGGAGCCAAGGGACAGCACCCCCGTGTTGGGGACAGGTCCTAAAGTGTCCCCCGAAAGTGACGGCAAACAGGGACAAAAACCCTTCCCTGACCCTTTCCTGACCCTTTCCTGCCCTTTCTTTGCCCCTTTCCTGCTCCTTCCGTGCCCCTTTCCTGCCCCTTTCCTGCCCCTTTCCTGCCCCTTTCCTGCCCTTTCTTTGCCCCTTTCCTGCTCCTTCCGTGCTCCTTTCCTGCCCCTTTCCTGCCCTTTTCCTGCCCCTTCCATGCTCCTTCCATGCCCCCTCCGTGCTCCTTCCGTGCCCCTTCCTTGCCCCTTCCTTGCCCCTTCCCTGCCCCTTTCCTGCCCCTTCCCTGCCCCTTCCCTGCCCCTTTCCTGCCCTCCCTGGGTGTTTTCCCTTCCTTGGCAGTGCCGTCCCTCCTTGTGCAGGAGGCTGAGAGGTGCCAGATGGCCCCAAGCCACCTCTGGTAGGGCCACTGTCACCACACCTCGGTGCCAGCCCCGTAGGACGCACGGGACCCAGAGCGGGGGCTGGTGCCAGCGCAGGCACTGGGTTTTTCATTCAGCGGATGCTCACGCTTCTGGCAGGTTCGGGATTAAAGGAATCAGCTCCAGCCAGACACTGTGAGACACCAGGGAGTGGGAAAAAGTGATGCTGCCGGGCCTCTGGCCTCAAGCTGGGTTTTGGGGAAGGGTGAAAGCGAGGAGAGGAGCTGGTGGACTTGAAATGTTAATTCCTTCCAGCTGTTGTCAGTCTGGCAGGTTCTCAAAGGAAGTTTAATAGACTGCAGTCGTCTCCCCTCGGCCCCGGCCTCGGCCTCGGCCCCGTCCCCGTCCCCCATCCCGGCAGAACCTGGGATTACATGAGCAGCTCTGCCTTCCAAAGATTTGGGTTTATTTTAAGTTTTTTTTGCCCTTCTGGCTCTGGAAGTGTTTTCTTTTATGTGCGAGTGTGTGTGCGCACGCACGTGTGCGAGGTCTTGCTCCCGTCTTCCAGCTGAACCTGCCCCTGGGGTTGCAGGGAATTGCGAGGGAGTTTTGGGGTGGCACAGAGCAGGAGTGAGGGTTGTGCTGGAATGAGGAGGAGGAGGAGGAGGAGGAAAATGCTCCGTGGGCCTCCTTGCTGGAGCGCTCCCCAGTCCGCCGTGTGAACTGGGAGGAAACAGGATGGAGAAAGTATTTGGAGTGGAAAATAAAAACCCTCTCCCGCTTTATTGATCGTGATCGAGGACAGAAATAGCCCGGGCTGCTGACAGCCCTCCCCCACCACAGGAGCAGCCAAATGTGGGGCTTATCCCGAGCTGCTCCATCCATGGAAAAACGGGGTGTCCGGAGAGCTCAGGGCAGTGGGGTGAGCCAGCTCTGGATCCGAGGGGTTCCACAGCTGCCTGCAGAGATTCCAAGCCTCCCGCTGTCCGTCTTGCTCTGCTCTGGCTGCACCCACGGCAGGCTCAGCACGGGAGCAGCCCCTGGAACCCATCAGCAAATTAGAAAACTCCCATCATTAAGACCTCCAATGTCCCAGGAATTCTCAGTCACCAGCAGGGATTGTAGGAAAAGGAAACCCCCACGGCCAGCTGGGATCAGGCACTGCCCACCCCGGAGAGCACTGGGGGCACCGTGCACCAAAACCCCAGCAATGCTAATTTAGGAGTTTTAATGGATTTTAGCTAATTTCACCAAATTATTTCACTTAAAACATCAAACTCAGGGCCAGCCTGGCTGGGGAAGGCAGGCAGGGAAGCCCAGGGTGCCCAGGAAAGCCCAGCAGGGTCAACATCTGTGGGGGCATGATGCTCCAACTCTGAGAAAACCATAAAAACCAAGTGCTGGCAGGAGAGTAATTAGTTAAAACCGAGCACATCTGTTGTTAATTAATTCCCAGGCAGGAGGGTTTAACTCTTGCCTTGCCCAGTATTTTGCAACCTGGACGGCCAGCGCCAACTTGCATCCAGAGGAAGGATTTAACTTGGGGTTTCAAGCCTTTCCAGGGACTTGAGTTGCTCTGGTTCGTCATTCCCCACCCTGATCCATCAATCCCACATCCCAGAGCCACCCCTGGGATTTTCAGGCACGCCTGGGGTGTGAGCAGAGCAGCCAGCACTGCTCAGGGCAATGGATGTGCCTCAAGTTTGGGGTCAGGGCTGCAATAAATCCCTCTTTGCCCCTTCCAGCCCTGAGGAACCGGTGCTGAGGGTGGGAACCACTCGGTGAGGGTGGGATTGCAGAGGGTAGAGGTTTGGGTGGCCCTGTGCTGGTTATTGCTCTTTTATTTGCATTTTTCCAGAGGCAGCTGTCACTAAAGTCCATCCACAGGCGTGAACATCACATCCGTCGAGGAGAACACGTGAGGATCCCATCCCTGCTCCCCACCTCCTGCTCTGGATGGGGACCTGCTCCCTCGGGGTGAGAATTAAAAGGGCTGGAGGACTGAGGAGGAGCGGGAGAGGGGGCTTGGGGTGTGTGTGACCCCCACCCCACACCGGACTCACCCACGCAGGGCCCAGCCAGCCCGCAGGGTCCTCCCGCACTGGGGGAATCTGTTCCCCATTAAGCAGCTCCGGCTGGTGGGAGCAGCCCTGCCAGCTCCAGCCTCCCTAATTAGCAGCAGCAGCGAGGCCAGCCTGGGGAAGGCCAGCGCCTCCGGGCCTCCGTGCCAAGGATGCGAAGGTTTGGAGCAGAGCCTCAGCCAGAGGCTGTGGAAAAGCTCCGACCGACCCTGCGAGTGCCGGATGGGGCCCCGATCCCGTTTGTCCCGGGGTGGGCAGGGATGTGCATCCCACACCCGGCTCTCGCTGCTTTAGGAAGGGGTAAAACCCCAACCCAGCGCCCCGAGTCCTCCCTGGGGTGTGTGGGGTGGAGGAAGGCTGCCCGCACCATCCTCGGTCCCTCCGTGCACTTGCACCGTGCCGGGCTCCGGCCGCCTCTGGCTCAGCACTAAAAATAGGATTCCCGGCTGAGCGGCAGCGCCGGAGGGCAGCGAGCCCAGATCCCAAACCAGCCCTTGTCGCCGTGACCAACTGACCCATTTGGCCTCGGTTTTTAAGCGTTTTTCCCTCCTCGTTCAACTTCAGCCCAGGCAGCAGCTGAGCTGGGCCAGCTGAGCCTTTCCAGGGGCAGCGGGACCCCGCTGTGGGGCCGTGGTCCCTGACCCTCGTGGCATGGCCTGGCACGGTTGGGGGTCCCAAACGGGGCTGGGGGGCTGTGGGTGGCAGCAGGAGTGGCCAAAGGCACCCAAATTCCGGGGGCTGCAACCTCAGCAGCCGCAGCCCTTCTGCTGGGAATTCACGTAATTTATTTTCTCCTGTGGGGAATTTGTGCCCTGGGGTTGGTGAAGCAGCCCGGGAGCAGATGACACCCCAAGGGTGGTGGGACAATGGGGACAGGGTTTGTCCCAGGGTACTCCAGGACCTCAACCTGTTCCCTGGAGCCAAGGACAGAGAGTCCTCTTGTACTCTCCTTCCCAGCACAAGGAGCAAACAGGAGCACGCTGGGGCTGTCACTGACCTGTCCCATGTCCCCAAAGCCAGCTGGGAGCAGGATGGGCTGCAGGGACAGGGGACACGGAGCCTCTGTCCCCAGGGAGTGCCCGGCAGAGCACGTGCTGTGGCAGCCGTGGGTCTCAAATGAAGAAAGACCTTTATTTACAATAAAAAGGAACAAAAAACTTATAAAATACCGTGACACTTCCCTCCCCGTCTCCCCAGCCCATCAGCGGGGTGTCTGCCACCCCCACCCAGCCACCAGCCCTGTCCCCGGGATGGTGGCACGGGGGCCAACAACTGCTGGGGGTCATTTGGCACCAACCGAGCCACCCTGCCCCGCCACGCCTGGGACACACGGGGGACACGCGGGGGTCGGTGGCAGTTCGGCGCAGCTCCGGCTGCAGGAAAAGCTTCTTCCCGGGAGGGGGGAGGCTGCGGGTATTGCACTTGGCTGCCGGGCTCAGCACCGAGGGGAGGGGGGCCTGGCAGGACGCGTCCCCCAGCACGGGACTCCACAGCCGGGCGGGAGGCTCCAGCATCTCCCAGTGCGCGGGGGTCACCCGGCCTTGGAGGTGTCCCTGGAGGTGTCCCTGGAGGTGTCCTGGCAGGGGGATGCTCCGTGCCACCCCCTGTAACCCCCCCGGAGCGCTGTCCTGGGGCGGTGCCAGCGGCACGGGCTGTCCCCAACGCCGGGCCCCGGGGTGGCTCTGCGGGACGGGCGCTCCTGCTCTCGGCTCAGGCAGCAGGAGGCTCCCGCGGTGCCCCGGTGCGGGCAGAGGTAGAGCGGGACAGGACACTGCCAGAGCCCCCCACGGCCGTCTGGGTTCCCCCTTCCCCAGGCAGGATCCGGCTCCGGCTCCAAGGACGAGGTTTCGCAGCGAGGGATTCGCTCTCCTCCTCCTCGAGGTTTTGGCGTTTCCCGAGGGGACCGGCCGGAGCCTCGCCCGCTGCGGGAGAGCCTGGGGGGTCCCAGCGCGGGTCCCCCGGCCCAGAGGGGCCCTCAGGAGGAGAAGCAGAGCCCGCAGCACTCCATGCAGATCTCCAGGCAGTCGGCGGACTCGCAGCAGGCGTCGATGATGCCGCAGTCCATGTCGCAGGGCAGGTCGCAGTCCGCGCACTCGCCCGAGTTGCAGCAGCAGCAGCAGATGCAGGAGTCCTCGGAGGTGCAGGAGCCGCAGGTGGCACAGTCCAGCACGATGTTGCAGAGGGTCAGGAACTCGCAGAAGAGGCAGGAGAGGATGCAGTGGACGCAGCAGTCTGGGGAGGAACGCAGGGGTGAGACAGCGCCCGGCACAGGTGGGTGCTGGGGGAGCGCCGCGAGGATGGAAATCCTCCCTCAGGAATTCGCGGAAGGGATGGGAAAAGGGGTCGGGAGGCAGGCACTGCCCCAGGGAGTCTCCCTCAACACCCAGGCCTCAAGAGAGACCAATTCTGGAGGACAGGAGATGGCCCCGCTCAGCACTCGCCCTGCAGAGGCTGCCAGGAGGGCCCAGGGGTCCCGCTGGGCTCGGAGGATGAGATCCCAAGGGATGAGGGGCCCGAGGAGACCAGGAGAGAGGACAGCTGGTACCTTCCTGCGCCTCAATGGGGATGTGAGAAGAGGCCGACTTGGAGCTGCCCTTGCTCTTCTTGCTGCTCTGGCTGTTGATGGAGTGGTGCGACTGCAGCTTTCGGTGCGGCTTCTGCGAGCTGGGCACGGCCCGGCACATCCCGTTCCCCGCCTCCCCGTTGGCACCGCCCGGCTCCGGCCCCCGCCCGGCGCCGTTGTGCAGCAGGTGGGTGCAGGGCCCGGGGGGCTGCGGGGGTGTTCGCACCTGGGGCTGGCCTGAAGAGGAGAGAGCAGCACGTTACCCCCCCGCCCTCTCCGCCGGGAGAAACGCGTGCCCAGACCCCAGAGAAACACGGGAATCCGGTCCCCAGCTGGACACGGGGTGACCGGGAGGTGATGCTGATGGATGGATGGTCCAAGAGGATGGAGATGGAATTGGAGATGTGGAAAAGGTGGCTGGAGGAAGGAAGGACAAAGGAAGGAAAAGGGATGGTGAAGGGAAGGAGGCAAAGGCTCCGGTGAGAGGAAGGGATGAAAAAACCCCAAGAAATGAAGATTTGTGGTGAAGGACGTGCTGAAACTGCTGCAAATCACCAGAGGACCTGAAGGAGGAGATCTCCCGGCACAGCCAGCAGGGATGAACCCACCGAGGCTGCCAGACAGAGCTCCTGGATGTCCCCACCGCCCTCTGTAAAGCCAGAGGAGATGAGGCACCGCTGCGGAGCCAGCCTGCTCCTCTCCCCGGCCCTGCGGGAACCGGCCACTTCCTTAAGGTCTCCACAACCTCTGGCTGAACTTCTCTGCAGGAGGAGGAAAATAACTCTGCTGTGTCTGTGCCTCCCTGCAGCCTCTCCCGCCGCAGCCCCATGTCCTGCCAGGATGCTGCCAGAGCCAGAGGGGTGGCTCAACCCCGTGCTCCTGCCGTCCCCAGCTGTGGTGCTCTGGGAGAGGACTGGGAACCAGCACAAGGAATGGGGGCACCCATCTTTGTGCTGGTTCCCAGTCCCAGCACCCATCACCCTCCCCAGCAATGCCACAAATAAAATCCTGTCTGGTGGTGCTTCGGCCAAACTTTGCTTTTCCTCTGCCGTGGCAGTAAACAAGGGATGATTCAGGAGAGAGGCTCGAGGGCAAAGGCACCAGGGAACAGGAGCTACTTTCTGTGCAGGGCATGGGGGGACACGGGGGTGGAGCGGGCACAGACGGTCCCTGTCTTGAATCCACGAAAATAAAACAGATGGAAGGCGAAAATAAAATAGGTGGAAGGTGAAAGACACAAGTGGATGGTCCCAGTGCTTGGTTTTACCAGGCTGAGCTCGGCTCAGGCCGCCGAGGGAGGTTAAACTGGGAGCTTGGTCTTTGACACCCGCTGGGAAGGGAACTTAAAATAACCAGAGCTGAGCGGGAAAAGTGGGCTGGAGGCAGGAGGGATGGGAGACTGGGGAAACAGAAAACAGGTCTTGGATAAAACAGGAATTGTCTCCCCTCCCTAAAAAACCTCATGGAGTGTTGGCTTTCTGTGTACCCTTGCCCGGTGCCCTCTCCAGCCTCGTGTGTGCACTGAGATGGCACCGAGGATGCCCACAGTGACCAGGGCTGCCCAGAGCTGTGACAGGAAGGGGCTGAGCCCACAGGGGCTGAGTCAAGAGGGACGCAGCAGCAGCTCAGCAGCCTCGGACGGCAGCTGGATTCTCTGGGATTGCAGCAGGATGCACTTGGCGCTCCCCATTTCACCGCATTCCTCAGATTAAACTGTTTGTAAATCAAAATCACGCTCTGGCTCCGGTGAGGGGCAGCAAGAGGCAGCCAGGAATCCCCCTGCTCAAAGTCAGGGAAAATAGCTCCCATTTTTTTAGGACAGCCTTTAGGACACAAGGCCAAAGCTCTTCTAAAAGAGGCACCTCCAGCTCCTCAGTATCTCCGGGCAGGAGTGGGGGGAGCAGCCCTAAAATCCCAGGATTTTGGGGAAAACTGCCTGTCTACGACTCTTCAATGACCAAAAACCTCCTGGATATTCCCTTTGGGTTTCCCACCGAGGCCATACTCCTGGATCCCCTCAGGCTGTCCCAGGGCAGCATCACCGGGGTCTCCCTGCTGTGACCCCCCCGAGCCACTGCCAGGGCTTGGAGTGGCCACCTGGGTCTGCTGCTCCTACCTGAAACTCAACACCCAGAATCCCAAACCCACAATCCCAGTGTTCCAGAATGCTGGAAAAATGGATTCAAGCACCAGAGCTGAGCCTTCGGGGGGGGCAATCCTGGCACTGCTGGACACAGACATGACCCCGCACCCGACAGCCCCTTCTGCCCTGTCCCTCCTGAGCTTGCCATGAGCCAGACTGGCACGGGAATGCCACCATCCCATGGGAGAGCCTAACTGTGCTCCCCGGGTCCTGCCAAAGGAGGAATAACCCCCAAAACCCAATGGTGACCCCCCCCAAGAGCAGCACTGGGAGGAGTGGGGGATACCAGAGGGGACGCTCCTCATTTCCCAGGGAGAGAAGGGAAGGTCCCTTCATCCAGCACCCAGCAGGAGGGTGCCCACGTCCCTCCCAGCCCCGAGGCCCGTGGGGGGCGGCCGGGGGGCTGGGCTGGGCTGGGGAGGGGGCCGTGCAGCGGCTGCGGTGTGAGTCAGACGTGCAGAATGTCTTTGGGCAGCCGGCCCAGCTCCCAGATGCTGCGCAAGTCTCGGGCTCTGCCGCAGGAAACGTGCGCTCTCCCCGCTCCAGCGCCCGCATTTCGCCGTCCTCTCCCCTCCCCTGCCCACCCTCCGGAGCGCGCAGCTCCGTTCCCACCCGCCCTCATCCCGCGGGGAACCTTCCATCCACTTCGCGCCCCTTGGAAGGGGAAGCTGCGCGCCAGCATCCAGCAGAAGGGGAATGGCAGCCTGGGAGAGAAACCCTGGGATCCGGGCTGGGGGCCAGGGAAAGGATGGACGGCTCCAGGAGAGCCTCCCGCGTCTGCCAGCTCCGCTCCCCCACCCCTGCAACGGGGAACGGAGCGAGGGCACCCCGGCCCGCACCCTGCGCCTACCCCACCCCGGCGTTTCTCACGGCAGCAGATTTTGGGAGGTGCTGCCTGGCCCCGCCACCGCCTGCGGCAAAACCAACTCCTCTGTGCGGACAGCCCGGCTCAGCCAAGCCCGGCTTGGCACCAGCCTCACCCTTGCCCCGGACTCGCCAAAGCAAGAGCTGTCCCAGCGCGAAGCGTCTCCCTTTGCTCCAGCAAGTGCCTGCTGCGCTCCCGCCCCAGGAGCTGTGCCCACGGAGACATCCCGGAGCTGTGCCATGGAGACATCCCGGAGCTGTGCAATGGAGACATCCCGGAGCTGTGCCATGGAGACATCCAGGGGCTGTGCCCACGGAAACATCCCGGGGCTGTGCCACTGAGACATCCCGGGACTGTGCCCACGGAGACATCCCGGGGCTGTGCCATGGAGACATCCAGGGGCTGTGCCCACGGAAACATCCCGGGGCTGTGCCATGGAGACATCCCGGGGCTGTGCCCACTGAGATATCCCGGGGCTGTGCCCACTGAGATACCCCGGGGCTGTGCCCTCTGAGATACCCCAGGGCTGTGCCCACGGAGACATCCCGGGGCTGTGCCCTCGAAAACGGTCTCTGGGGCTCTCCTCTCTCCCACTGGGGTTTTGGGGGATGCTCCACGAGCTTCTTCCCCGAGGGCTCATCCCTCTTCCCACCACGGCATCCCAGAGGACCCCAACGCTTCCCAAAGCAGCCCCAGCTGCCCCGGCTCCGCCTCGGAGGGCAGCGAGAGCCATGCCGGGTGCCGCCCTTCGCTTTCGCCTCTCCAGGTGACTCAGGCTCGGTTTGAGCTTTGATGTGGGGAGGAACAAAGCGAGGAGGAGACAGTTCCCACCTCTGCCCCGCTTTTTAATGAGCCCCGTTGCTGATGAGGTGGCAGCAGCCCAAGGCACGGGCCCCCGGCGGTGTCCGGAGCTGCCACCGAGGGAAACACTCACATGTCACAGCTTCGGGAGCGCCGCAGAGCTCGGCCCGGGGGCTTTTCGTCAGCACTTTTGGGGACTTGTCATCTTCCGGGGGTTTCTCCTTCTTCGGCACCGCGGGGCGGGCGGGAGGCCGGGGCTCCGCCGGTGGCACCGCTGGGATCGGCCTCGGGGGAGGGCGCGAGGGCTCGGCCACCTCTGCAAGAGAAACGGGGTTAGAGCCGAGCCCCCCGGGGCCACCCAAACCCCCAGCCCGGCCCCAGACACTGCCCATGGCACCGGTCAGGGCGTCTGGGCTCTGATTCCCAAGCCACATCCCTGCCGCACACAGGAAGGGGGAAGAGCTGGAGCACCACGCTGGATTTGGGGCTGCTCGGGACGGGCACCGCGGCTGCATCACCCCACAGCTGCTCACCCCGCTGCAGCGCCAGCGGCTCGGCAGCACCATCCCAAAACCCCTTCCAAGCTCTCACATTCCTTCTCCAAAAGAGCCAAGGGATCTGGTTACACTCCGCAGCTCAAGCTGGATTTTTCATCCCCCTTCCCATGAAAGGGCCACTGTCTTCCCTGCGGGAGCTGGCTGCCACCTTCCCTCATCCTCCCTCACTCCGGAGCAGGAGTAACCCCTGCAGGACCCCTCGATGGGGCGGCAAAAACCTGAAAGGAGCTGAGTTCTTCCCCATGGGAGAAATCCCGGTGCCAAACTGCCCCTCGCAGAAAGCCGGGAGAAGGCAGGACCACCTTCGGCACTGCTGGGAGCTGGCTGCTCCATCCCACGGGGAATGTGGGGTGCCCAGGGCGTGTCGGGGGAGGGGGGGGAGGCTCGGTGCAACGCCACTCTCTCCCACCCACCCCGAGCCCCCTCCCGGCCGCCCCATCCCTCTGCCCATCCCCCGGAATAGCAACGTCTTGCACAACAG
The DNA here is from genome assembly GCF_017639235.1 of Corvus kubaryi. Classification (NCBI taxonomy): domain Eukaryota; kingdom Metazoa; phylum Chordata; class Aves; order Passeriformes; family Corvidae; genus Corvus; species Corvus kubaryi. The sequence goes on along the minus strand of NW_024582078.1, from coordinate 2,148,777 downwards.
GGGCTGGAGCGTGCTTTATATAAAACTAAATTATAGGCTGGGCAGAGGGAGGGAGAGCAGCGAGCCATAATTGCCCTGGCTGTAACAGGAGGTCCTGAATGCCGGCAGGGAGGGGAGGGGAAGGGAAGGGGGAAAGGGGCTTGGGACACTTCATTATCCTCGATAAAACCAGGGTCCTGCACACCAGAGCCGAGGAGGAAGGGGGGCAATTATGGATAATTAAAAGGAGCATAACGAGGGAAGTGAGGGGTTCCAGCTGCGCCCCGGGATCTGCTGGAGCCTGGAAATGCTGCAGAGGGGCTGCAGCCGGGCTGGAGTGAAGCTGCTCTGTTCCCAGCTCCAAAATCATCCACGTGCCTCAGTTTCCCTACAGGACCACCCTCTCTGCCCTCCCCAGGGTGCAGGTCCAGCCTGGGGTGCTGGTGCTCCTGAGACAGGGGGTTTTGTGGGAAGGAAAACTCATCCCAGCACAGAGCCCTGCTCACAGCTCTCGCAGGTGAGGCGATTTTGGGGTTCAACCAAGGCAAATCCAGCAGCTCCAGCTGAATTTTGCTACAGCAGCGTTGGCTCTGAATCCCAATGGAGCATGAGCACGTGAGCCCCAGATGGGAGAAAAGCCATTCCCAAGCCTCTGGAAAGCCCAGAGCGAAATGGAGAGGTGAGGAGAGCAGCCTGTCATCTCCCGACGGGTGTGGGGGTGAGTAACACCCACACGCTGCTGCACCCACAGCCTCTGTCATGTGCCAGCCTGGAGTCAGCCCTGATCCAAAGCCAGACATGAAATCCCAATGGTTGAGGAGCTCTGAGTGAAGCCAGAGGTGTCCCGGGCAGGGCACAGACGGTGAAGCTCCCGCAGAGTCCCTGGGAAGGCACTGGAGCCACTGAGAACCAGCAGAGCCCGGGAGCTGCTCTGGTTTCGGCTGTGAGGTGCCCAAAGTGTGTTCAGGGCTTAAAAACCCCCAGGGCTCCCCAGAACAGCCCCATCACCACCAGATCCCCTTCCCTGCGGGTCAGCAATTGGGAAAAAGAGCTGGAAAATCAGGTGCAGCAGCAGGAGAAGGGCTGGCACAGGGAGAGCTCCAGCAGATCCCTGCCACGACCACTCCGTGTCTCCAGCACATCCCTTGCCTCCTCTGTGCCTGCTCCTGGGGACAAGGGGCAGTCTGGTGAGGCCTGGAGCTCCGTGGGACAGCAGCAGCCCTGGCTGGGTGGATCCACAGGGATATCCAGGGTGCTGCTCCAACCGGGAAGGAGCCCAGGCTCGTTCCTGCCGTGTCCGCTTCGCACTTGTAATTACCCTGCACAAGGGCTCGCACACAACCACAGCCACGCAGGGAGGAAGGTGGCAATTAAATTAACTCCCCCGGGAACAAGCTGGCCAGGAGAGGGACAAAAATAGGCAGGAATGAAGTTTGGGTCAGCTGGTCCTTCCCTGCCTTGCGCTGCCTCACATCCCTGCTGCTGCAGGGCCGCAGGGAATGTGCGGATGATGCTGCTCCCCAAGAGCACCATTTCCCCGGGAATGGGATGGAAAAGGGCCGTGTCCACCCTCATGGTCACAGCCTGACCCCAGGGAAGGTCTGGGAGAAGCTGGACACGTGTGGGCTGAGCACAGACCCCGCAGGCTCCCACCCCTGATCCACAGGGAAGTGCAGAGGGAATGCCCCGGGAAGTGCTCAGGCTCTGGGTGGGCAGCAGCTCCCAAATTCCCCCCAACAAGAGGCATCAGCTCTGCTGGCACAGGGAGAGGTGAACAGGCACTTCCAGCACTGGCACAGGCTCATCCCACAGCTCCTGGCTCCCTCTCCTCCTTTAAATCCCCCCAACCCCTGCTCCAGGGGTGCCCTGCCAAGCTGAGGCCCCTCTGGATCCCCTCTCCCTGCTGCCAGCAGGGCAGGACTGGCTCCTTCCCTCCCCTGCTGCCCCCAGAACGAGACCAGGCTTGACCTGAATCCATCAGCTTTAAAACCAACCACGAGCCCGGGAAAAACGCTAAGGAGAGCCGGCCCTTGGGATGGGACATCTCTCCCTTTTTCCCTGATCCTGCACCCCCAGACCCTTCCTGGCCAGGGCAAATCCTCCCCAGAGCCTGGGATGAGAGTCCAAGGCTCTGCCCCCCCAGGAGCAGCACAAGGGGGATGTGGAGGTGCCGTGGCACAGGGAGAGCAGCTCAGATCCCTGGTTTTTGGGAAAAGAGGTAACGAGGCATTTAAAAATAATAATTTCAGCTTCAATAAATCCCAGCACTGCCCTAAGGTACCAGAGATCGGGCAAGTGATAGATGTGGAGCTGCTTTCCTTTGCCAAGCCCAGGACACACACATGGATCCGGTTTTCTGATTATTCTCCCCAGTCCCAAAGTCCAAATCCATCCGTCACGGAAGCCCCGAGACATCAGTGAGCTCCAAAGTCCATCAAGGAGGTGGGAAAATAGGAGAGGGGAGAGGAAAGAGGAAAGGTGCAAAGAAGCTGGAAGGTTTCATGGCTGCAACCGAGGATCCTGTAAAATTCCTGCAAAGTCCAATGTCCCATCCCTCTGGGAATGCAGCAAGGCCCTGAGTCTGCCAGAGCTCCTGGGGCTGGTTCTGCTCACAGGGAAAAGTGCTCTGTGCTCCGAGCTGGAAGCACCCGGAATTCCTGATGGGCTGAGCTAAGCATTCCCAAAGAGCCCGGCAAGCAAAAGGCAGGAGCAGCCCGTCAGCATCCCGGGATGAGCTTCTCCAGCAGCACAACCACGAGCCACACCACAGGCAGCAGAGCCCCACCAGCCCCCAGCTCCCAAAAACCTGTGGATTCCCTTCTCCCAGCCAGTTGTGGTGCCCAGACCCCCAGAGGATGTGGGAAGACGCAAATCTGGAGCCGTGGTTTGGGGTCAAACCCACCCAGGGTGTCCCGTGGCTCCTGCTCAGCATTCCTGGGATGTGGCTGAGGATCCGCCCGGCTCCTGGGATCTCATTTCCCTGTCCCTCTTCCTCCCGAATGCCTTTGGCTCTGAGGGAAGGAATCTGGTGGCAGGAGATGGATGGACACGGCCCCATTCCCAGTCCCAGGGAGGGACAGCACGGGAAGGAAAACTTCTCCAACATGGAGCTAAAGAGAGGCTGGACTGGGAATATGGGAACAAATCCCATCCCTTTGGCGGGTTGGGACTGGAATGTGGGGACAAATCCCATTCCTTCAGCAGGCTGGGACTGGGAATGTGGGAACAAATCCCATCCCTTCGGGGGGCTGGGAATGGGAATGTGGGGACAAATCCCATCCCTTCGGGGGGCTGGGAATGGGAATGTGGGAACAAATCCCATCCCTTCGGGGGGCTGGGACTGGGAATGTGGGAACAAATCCCATCCCTTCGGGGGGGCTGGGACTGGGAATGTGGGAACAAATCCCATCCCTTTGGCAGGTTGGGGTTTGGTGTTGACCAAAAAGGAGGGAGAAGGGGTCTCAGCACATCTGGATCCACATCTGAGCTTTTGGGGAGCATCCAAACCCAACACCACAGGATGCCACTCCTGCCAGCGTGGAGACACTCAGGAGAGCCCCCTTTTCCCTGCCTTTAATCCCTTGGGAATGGCTGGACAGGGAGCAGGAAATCCTGGATGCAGTTGCCATGAACAACAACCCAGCAGCTCGGTGCTGTTTGGGTTGGGAGCTCTCTGATCCTTTTTTCAAGCAGATAAAACGAGTCTGAAACCTCTCCTGGATTTCCTGGCCTGATCAGGTGCCTGCCTGCCCCATTCCAGGGACATTTCAGGTTTCCAGTGCAGAAGAGATGGCACTGAAGCAAATCCTTCCCAGGAGGGAGCAGAGGGAAGAAAAATCCCGGGAAAAATCCCAATCTCCTTCTTTACACTCAGTCTGAAATGAATGCACCGAGGCCGCCTCAGATTCTGGGATAGGGAAAGGAAAAGGAGGGTGGGAAGGGGAGGAGAGATGCCCAAAGCATGGCCAGATCCAGCACAGCTTTGCTTCCCACCCAGCAAACCTTTGGCCCAGTGTCTCTCTGCTCACCTGTGCAAAGCTTTGGATAAACAGTTCTGGGACAATGAGGAATCCAGTCCAGAACACCAGAGGTTTCTATGAGGAGATACTTCTTAAATGCAAAAAAAAAAAAAAAACCAAAACAAAACAAAGCAAAAAAAACCCACAAAACCCCCAAATAGCTCAGCAGGCCGGGAGTTGTTGTTATTTGTTATTTATAGATTTTGGGTGGGAAGAGAGGGAGGAATTTTGAGGCCAGAGAGGCCAGGAGCAGCGTCCATCCAGTCCATCCCTGTTTGGAGTTTGACCTCGGTGACCAAACCCCGACTCCAGGTCGGTGTCCCTACAAATCCCATCCCTCCAAGGTCCTCACGGCTCCAACTGGCTCCTGCCAAACCAAATTCATGGAAGACTTGCTCCTACAAGGGATTTCAGGGAAGAGAAAATATAAATTCCCTGCAAGAAACACCTCTGACACCGCAGCAGTTTGGGAGGAATTATTCCTTAAGCAGCAAGAACTGATTTAACATAAATATATTTACATTTTATAGATATTAAGGCACCATCCCAGTGTGGAGCTGCAAGGGAAGGAGGGATCTTTAAGCCTGGACTGGAAAAACAGGGACAACAAAACTTCCCAGCACACAAACCTGGGAAGGTCTGGGTTTCTTCCTTCATCTCTCAGCGCCAGGCCTCATCCCAAACCCAACATAAACCACCCCAAACACACTGTGGGGACACGGAATGGGGAAAAACGATGGGAAAACACCAGGGAAAAGACCCAGGCTGGGACTGAGTTGGAGTCTGAGGAGCACCTGGGGCAGGATAACTCCCCAAAGGATGGAAAATCTGGGAAATCAGGGGAGCCCAGCCTGGAGGAAGGACACAGGAGGAAATCCCGGGTGTCCTCAAGGAAAAGCAATTATCCCTGAGGCCTGGAAAGCTGCTAAGGCCAGGCCTATCAGATCCAAGGAGATTCTGGGAATTACAGAGCAGGGAGCTGCTGGGGGAAATGATGGAGGGAGTAATTAAAGCCCGAGCCAGGCCGGTAATTGGGTAACCTTGGGGGTTAAACCAGCACAGGTCCTGCCAGGGAAAATTTGTGTCTTCCCAGCCTAAGTCCTTAAAAAAAGTTAATTGAGGAGCAGATCAGCAGGAGCTGCCGGGCACTGTTATTAAGCAGGAGAATCATTTGCATTTCTCCAGCCCCTTTCATCCCAGGATCAGCCTGGCACTGATTTAAACCCGGGCCCATCACACCTTCCCTGAGCTCCAGGGATTTTCCTGGAAAACTGCCTTGGTTGGTGAGGAAACCGAGGCACAAAAATGGGATTTTCCCAAAAGGAACATCCGGTGGGGATGGAGCCCAAAACTTCCCAGTGCTGCTGCTGCTCACACTCTCTGTAGGTTGGGGTTTCTGCCACGCACGGATCCCAAAGAAAATTCCAAAAACTGGGATGTAGGAAGGGATATTGGGGCCATCCCAGGGGGTGCCGATCCCACAGGAGGGGGAACTCCAGGCATGGAAAAGTTCTGGGGAAAATCACCAGAACTCCAGCAAATACCCCGAGGAGAGCTTGGGTTTCTGCAGCTCCCAGGCAGGCGCTTTCCAAGGAAATTCAATCAGGAGCTGGAGCGGGAGCAGGGGCGACGCAGCCCCAAGGCCTGGCTTTGTTTTGCTCAAACCCAGAAACACTGAAAAAAGCCAGAAATCTGCTTTTCTTGCCTTTTTTTTTTTTGCTTGCTTTTCTTCTCTTTTCCTCTGCAAGTTTTGCTGTCGTTCAAAGAACAAACACGAGCGAAGCGTTTTCAGGAGCTGACAGGGAAAAACTTGGAAAGAAAAACAGAAATCGATCTTTCCGTGCAAAATGTCTTTCTGTGGGGGTAAAAAAAATACAGTTTTGTTTCTTTCAGAGCTTTTTTTTGGGAGGGGTTCTTTGCGCTTTGAGCGTGGCTGCGTGCAACTCTGCAATCCTGCTCTTAAATCAGTGCTGAGCCAAGAAAAAACCCTTTTATTTTGATTTTGGATGGGTTTTTTTCTGTTCCTACCCCTATCCCAGAGCAGGACAGTGCCAGTAAAGGGTTCCTGAGCGGGGTGACACTGATTCCTGCTGAGAATTCCCTGCTTGGGGCACCCCGTGCAGGCCTCCAGTGGCATTTTGGATCTGGAGGCTGCGTGCTTGGGGCTGAGCACGCAACAGCTTTTTCCGCCTCCTCTCACACCTCGGGGCAAAATCCTTGGGAACAGGCAGAAAGAATTAAGGACAAATGTGCACGAGCATCCCAAACTCTGAGCTGCCAAGCTGGGACACAGGCAGGGATTGGAGACACGGAGGGGGACACGAGGGTGGCCCCACACAGCAAATGGGAAGGGAAAAGGGAGGTGGGAATGAGCAGAGCCAAAGCCAAGGAGGTTTTTTTGCTGCTGGAGGTGGATTTGTCTCCATCATCTTCACATGGAGGAGGAGGAGGAGGAGGAAAGAGCCTCTCCTGCTTCCCGCTGTCCCTCAGTGAAACTCTGTTTTCCTCCTGTTTTCTGCTAATTCCTCCGAAAAATAATCACTCCTCCCCTCCCTACCCAGGCAGACAGCGGCCTCTTCTCTCTGCCAACTACCTGTGGCTATTTCGGGGCCTTGGTTTGCCATGTCCCCGTCCCTGCTGGGTGGGAGGAGGCTGTGATGGCACCCGACCCATCTCCAGAGGTGCCAGGGAACAAACTCCGGGAAAAAAGCTCCGTCTCCAGCTGGGAAACAGCAGCGAGCCCTGCAAACCCCACCTGAGCTGCCCACCCCACGCTGAGCTCGGCCAAACCACGCCGGCACCTCGGTTTCCCTGTTTATTCCCCAGCCTGGGTGTCTCCAGATGAGCCACTCTGGTTTGTAAAACTTGGGAAAGGGAATGGAGAGAAAATTCCCAGGCCCGGCGGTGCGTGACAGAGCCGCTGGCCCCTGCCCAAGCCACCAGGGCTCGGCAGCCGAATGTCACAGGGACAAACACGGAGGGGCCTGGCTGCTCATCCCTCACCGAAATCCCACGAAGAGGGAGGAAAGAGAGATGGGAGCGAGGGTTTGGGATGTGGCAGCACAGAGCTGCTCCCTGAGGAGGGACAGGGATGGAATTCAGCCTCTGGAGCCTGGGCAGGTGGGAATTAAGGAGACCCCGTTGTGCTCCCCACACTGCAAAGGAGGAGTCTGAAGGAGGCAAATTTGGTCCAGCTCTGCTCGGGGTCACACCTTGGGGACCCCTCCAGAGGAGCTGAGGAAGAGGAGGGGGGATTTGGGATGGTTTGGGATGGAGGTGAGACTCCCTCAAGATGGGAGCACCGAACTGGGCACTGATGGGTGCCACTCCAAGATGGGAACACCGA
>NW_024582078.1:2139599-2141423 GCF_017639235.1 Corvus kubaryi | reverse complement strand
CACCGAACTGGGCACTGATGGGTGCCACTCCAAGATGGGAACACCGAACTGGGCACTCATGGATGCCAGTCCAAGATGGGAACACCGAACTGGGCACTCATGGATGCCAGTCCAAGATGGGAACACCAAACTGGGCACTCACGGATGCCAGTCCAAGATGGGAACACCGAACTGGGCACTGATGGATGCCCCTCCATCAGGGACACACCAAATTGGGCACTCACAGATGTCCCCAAGCACCTCAGCCAGGCCCCAGTGCTCCCACTCAGGCCACCAGCACAACTGGGAGCTGAACCACTCTCTACCCACCCACAGCTCCTGTGCGGCCACAGGGAAGGTGGAAAAGCTCCAAGGCCGTTTCCCCCAAAATACTGAACAGCTTTTAAAGTTACTTTTTAAAATCCCCCCCAGCCGCTGGTGCAGGAGCCGTGCACAGCCCTCCTCCGAGCCAGGCTGGGGACAAGCCCCGTGCAAAAGCTCTTTGCACCGTGCTCACCATTTCCCACCTGGAAAGGGAAGGAAATCCAGGGAAATCAGCCCCCCGCAGCTGCCTGGGCCCCGGGACGTGGCTGAGCTTGGAGCAGAGCTCAGCCGGGAAGCGGAGCCGGCGGCATCCAGCTGGAAGAGCAGGGGGAAGAGAACAAGAGGATGTATTCTCCAAAGCCCGGGCCCGGCTGTGCTCCGGGCCAAAGCCAACACGGGGCCGGTCCAGCTGTGCCGGATCCCGGAGCTCCCGCGGCTCCGCTCAGCCCGGCAGCCGCTTTCGGAGCTTTTGGGGTGGATTTGGCCCCTTTTGTGTCTGGTCTGACAGACACACCGCGGTGTGTTCCTCCAGCCTCCTGCTCTGCTGGTTTTTAATCTCTCCGTGGGATTTTTAATGCAGTTTCTGCACGTGAAGCTCGGCAGGGACAGCACCAGGAGCCACCGACCCAGGCAGAGCCACCGGAGGGGCTGCGAGGGGCTCAGCTCTGCCCCGTGGAAAAAATGAGGATTCCCCAAAGTTTTCCATCCGCTTCTCCGCGGCCTGGTCCCTGTAACCCACCCAGGGCTGCAGAGCAGCCCCCAGCCCCTCACCCCCATTTTTTGGGGGGTTTAATTCACCCCCCCCCCCGGGCTTGGCTCCGGGACAGAAACTGCTGGAGAGTTTGGGATGCAAAATCCCGGCGGGCTCCCGGCAGCTGCTGAGCTCACACACAAACACAGAGACAGGAAAACACTGCCAGGGGCACCAACACACGCTCAGATGTTCACAATCCTGCACCAACACTCACAAACACACCCAAACACACCCACAGACACTGCCAGGGACACCAACACACGCTCAGAGGTTCCCAGCCCTGCACCAACACACCCACAAACACTCAGCCATACATCCTCTCCTCCCCCCACCCCAAACCTGCTTGCACCCCCTCCCCAGCCACACACCCCCCTGCTACCCACCCACAGCCCCCCAGCCGTGCACTCACACTCACACACTCACACTCACTCTCCTCCTTCCCCTTCCTGTGCGCACACAGCGTGTCCGGCAGTGCATTCCCACGTGGGGCACCCCACACCCCCCAAACTTTGAACCAATCCCCCATAAATGCACCCCCCAGCCGCGGCCCCCCAGCCCTGCACACACGCACAGACATTTATTTACACATCCCCTGCACACACCCCCCACTCGCGCACACACCCCAGCCGTGATCCCACAGCCTTCCCTGTGATCCCATAGCCTTCCCCGTGATCCCACAGCCTTCCCTGTGATCCCTCAGCCTTCCCCGTGATCCCATAGCCTTCCCTGCGATCCCACAGCCTTCCCTGCGATCCCACAGCCTTCCC
>NW_024582078.1:2136648-2139589 GCF_017639235.1 Corvus kubaryi | reverse complement strand
CCTTCCCTGCGATCCCACAGCCTTCCCTGCGATCCCACAGCCTTCCCTGCGATCCCATAGTCTTCCCTGCGATCCCATAGTCTTCCCTGAGATCCCACAGCCTTCCCTGCGATCCCATAGCCTTCCCTGCGATCCCACAGCCTTCCCTGCGATCCCACAGCCTCCCCTGAGATCCCACAGCCTTCCCTGCGATCCCATAGCCCCCCACCCGTGCACAGACCCCCCCGTGCACACACACACACATTCACCCCCCTCCAGCCGCGCCCCCACACTCATCCCCGGTGTCCCCCACCCTGCGCACCCCTCTCCCCACTCCGTGTCCCCCTCAGGGCAGAACCTCCCGTACCTGGCATCGGGACCGCCTCGTCTCGGGGCTGCTCCGGGCGGCTCGGCCGGGGGCTGCCGGGCCGGGACATCGGTGCGGGGCTCGGTGAGGGCTCAGTTCGGGCTCAGTTCGGGCTCAGCGCGGGGCTCGGTGCGGGCTCAGAGCGGGGCCCGTCCCGCCGCGCTCACCTGGGGCCCCGCGGGGCGCCGCGCCCGCCCCCGCTCCCGCCCCGCATCCCCCGGCCCCGGCGATGGGGGCCGGCCGGGGCGCGGGGCTGCCTCTGGGCTGGGCTTGGGATTTTTTTTTTTTTCTTTCCGAATTCAATTCAAAAAAAAAAAAAAAAAAAAAGAAAGAAGAACCCAGTTAGGCTTAAACAACAACACAAAAAAGAGGCTGGGAGAGCAAACGCGGCCACCCGCGCCCGCAGCGCTCCGGGAGCTTCTGCTGGAGGCTGGAGCGGCGCCGGGAGAGGGGAGAGGCGCGGGGCAGGCGGAGGTGGCTCCCGGGGCCAGCCTCGGATTTGGGATTTCACAGCTCTGCCGCGCTCTCGGCGCGGGGCTGGGTCCCCTTGAGGAAAATTGAGGGGGGAGCAGCGGGGCTGAGCTGTGCTCGGGCCCCTCGGGTGGTGTTTGTGCCCCTCGGGTGGGTGTTTGAGCCCCTCGGGTGGTGTTTGTGCCCCTCGGGTGATGATTGGACCCCTCGGGTGGGTGTTTGTGCCCCTCGGGTGGGTGTTTGAGCCCCTCGGGTGGGTGTTTGTGCCCCTCGGGTGGGTGTTTGTGCCCCTCGGGTGGGTGCTGCAGTCTGTCCTCTTTCCCAGGCAGGAAAGCAAAACTTTAGTCCCCGACTCCCTGGCGTGTCCAGGGAACGCCTCCGCCTTCCCCACCCCTCCCCGCCTCAGTTTCCCCAACTGGAAAATGGGGTTCGGCTCCCTGGGGCGATGCCCGGAGCTGCTGGAATCAGAGGTGACGGCGTCACCGCCACCAGCAGCCCTGAGAGCGCTGTGAAATTCAGGTTTCAAGCAGCAGCAGCACATCCCGAGTGCGCCAACCCAGAGGTCCCGGTTTGCTCCGGCGCCGCGTCCTCGCAGGGCCCCACGAGGATTCGTCCCCGTGCTGAGCGTCACGAGGACCCGGTGGGATGTTTCGCAGAGTTGTTTTTAATCCCACTGCTGCGTTTTCCTGTGTTTTCCTGTGTTTAAGAGCCCAGCTCTGCAAAGCACCGCAGGGAGAGGCCGGAGCACGAGGCTGGAGCCTGCCCAGCCGGCAGCAGCGGGGATTGTCGCCCTGTGGCCCTGTCCCCTGCCCTCCCCGCTGTGCCGGGCCGGGGGTCACCGGGGCCAGCCCGCCCTGCCCTCGACCACCGCCCCCAGACACGGGGGAGTCTGGGCAGCCGCTGGATTTTGCAATCCGGAGCTTCGGCTCCGCGTTGCCAGAGCGGGGCTGGACCCGAGGGAGAGCCCTGGTGGCTCCTCACAGCCCTGGTGGTGCCACAGCCCTGGTGGTGCCACAGCCCCGCTGCCATCACCGCCAGCAGCGCTCCGCTGGCAGCAGGGCAGCTCAGCGGGGCGAGGGACAAGGGGAAGGTGCTGAGACGCCCCATGGAAAGGAAATGGGTCGGGAAGTGGGAATGAGGCATCCTGGGGCACGAAGCGGGACTGGAGGGATCTGACCGCTCGGGATTTTTCTGGAAGCTCCATCCTGAAGGCAGAGCTGTCACGGTAAAGCATCGGCACCGCGGTGGAAATCCTTGGGAAAGCCTCCCCACCGGCAGCCGCGGTTGGATGACTCCCCTCCCTCCGTGCTTCCAGCGGGACTCTGCCAGCTGTCCGCAGGGCTCCTTAGGGCAGCGCCCAGGCACGGAGCTGGCGATGCAGCCGGGGTGTGCCGGCACCGCTGAGGCAGCGGCTGAATCACGCCGGGAGCGCAGCGGGGCCGTGCCAGCCCCACGCGCTGCCGCCGCACATTCCGCCCGCTTTGCCTGCCCGGACACCGGCGGGCCCGGCCCTGCCCGGGCAGACGCACCCTCGGCCGCCGGGCAGCCCCGAGGGATGTGGACAAAGGGAGATCAGGGATCCCGGGATTGCCTGGAGCTGGAGCGCGGCCTCCCCGGGCAGGGGATGCTCTGCTGGTGGGGGGAGGAGGGAGCCGGGAGTGCGGGTGCCGGTGCTCGGGTCAGGGGTGGGTGGGGATGAGCATCCCTCTTCCTGTGCACTGACTCCTCGGCCTGATAACCCGGAAAAAACCTGAGGAGTATTCGGGAAGCTGAGTCACAGCTTTGGGGGTCCGGGATCTGTGCAACCCAACTTGGAGGGGGAACATGGCAGCCCCTGGCACCGTGGGAGCTCTGCCAGGCAGGAAAGTGTTTTACAGGGATTTTGGGGCCAGAGAGCAGCAGTGCTTTACCCACAACAGCCCAGGGACCGTGGTGACACCTGTGCCACTGGCCATAACTGTGCCATGGGCCATAACTGTGCCAGGGACCATCCCTGTGCCACTGGCCATAACTGTGCCATGGGCCATCCCTGTGCCAGGGACCATCCCTGTGCCACTGGCCATCCCTGTGCCATGGGCCATCCCTGTGCCATGGGCCATCCCTGTGCCAGGGACCATCCCTGTG
>NW_024582078.1:2135897-2136638 GCF_017639235.1 Corvus kubaryi | reverse complement strand
CCATCCCTGTGCCATGGGCCATCCCTGTGCCAGGGACCATCCCTGTGCCACGGGCCATCCCTGTGCCACGGACCACCCCACTGGGACACCCTGGAACAAACCCGTGCTGCTGCTTGGCATTGCTGCTGCCTGACCATGATGGACCAGCAACCACTGCCCGCCCTCCCTGGGGGCTGCTGGGCCCTGGGCTGGGTGGTCTGGGGGGAAATCCGGCCCTGTCCTGGCACTGGAAAGCTCCAGGGATGGAGCAGGAAAACCCTCGGTGTGTCCAGGGGGTCGCATGTTGCCCATAAAAATAAGGATCCTTTTTCCCCCAAAATATCATCCTCTGTAAAGAAAGGACGATGGAAAGGAGCAGCCTGAGCAGGGGTTGGGGTGGGTGGGAGGGGTGGGGGCCACCCCACAGTGTCCAAAAAATCCTGCAGCGATTCCACCCAGCCTAATCCTGCGCTACGCCCGGGCCGGCTGCGCTCCGAGGAAGGCTGTGGGATCTGGCTGCATTTGGGAAAACAAGGCCGTTCCTGTAGGTGTGTGACTGCGCTGACCCACATTCACAAACTCTGGCACCCAGCGCCGCTCCCGGCTCCGCCGCCGCCAAAGTAAACCCAGCCCAGCTCTCCCAGCTCCTGGCTGCTGCTCGGGGGGAGCAGGGGCTGGGCTCCATCTGCTCTGAATCTGCACCCCATAACCCCTGGATCTGCACCCCAAAACCCCCAGATCTGCACCCCAAAACCCCCAGAT
>NW_024582078.1:2135706-2135887 GCF_017639235.1 Corvus kubaryi | reverse complement strand
GATCTGCACCCCAAAACCCCCAGATCTGCACCCCAAAACCCCCAGATTTACACTCCACAAGCCCCAGATTTACACCCCAACCCCCCCAAATCTACACCCAAAACCCCCAATATTTACACCCCAAAACCTCCAGGTCTGCACCCCAAAACCCCCAGATTTACACCCCAAAACCTGCAGATCT
>NW_024582078.1:2133421-2135696 GCF_017639235.1 Corvus kubaryi | reverse complement strand
CACCCCAAAACCCCCAAATCTACACCCAAACTCCCCAATATTTACACCTCAAAAACCTCTGGATCTGCACCCCAAACCCCCCAGATCTACACCCTTAAACCCCCAGATTTACACCCCAAAATCCCCAAACCTACACCCCAACCCCCCAGGTTTGTGGATCCCCCATAGCTCCCGTCCCCCAGACTGGAGGCGTTGAAGATTTAAACCTCCTTGACCTTCCTGTCTCCGGCGAGGATTTAGCACTAAAACCTCGACTTTTCGGTTCAAAGAGGGTTTTGCAACATTCCCGGCATCCGTCCCTCGGCGAGGGCTTTGAAAATAAAATAAATAAATAAGAGAAAATGCGTGTGATCCTGGAAAACAAGGAACGAAACAACCCCGGAGCCACAGAGCGTGGTTAACCCGCCGTGGATGGGGCCGGGGCCCGGCACAGAGCGAGGCTGTGCAGCCCCAGCCGTGTTTTTTTGGGGTCTGAGCCATCACCCCCTGATCCGTGGAGCAGAATTCCCCTGTCCCTGTGCACACACGAAGTCTCGGAACAAAATAACCTCCTCAAAGCCTTCTGTTGGGGGGAGGAGGCTCTGCCGGCCTCGTCGGGGCTGCAGTGAATGACCCCACTGTTCTACATGTGCTGCTGAAAGATTTCTGATGAGTCACGAGCTATTTCTGTAAATAATAATAAAAAAAAAAAAACCCAGCAAAAAGTAAAATAAAAAGAAGGAAATGAACATTTAATATAAAAAAAAAAAAGGGGGGCCCCCGTGAACATTCATCTTGGGAAGCTGGAAAAATTAAAGACTTCCCCAAGATTTCCCCCGTTCCCTCTGCCCTGTGCTCCGTCCTGGGGGGCTGTGGGTTGGTTTGGGGGCAGAGGCACAGGGGCATCATGGCAGCCCCACCACTGCCACCCACGCTGGGCACCGCAGCTGCTGGGGGGTTCGGAGCTGCTGGGGGGTCACAGGGCAGGGACTGCGCGTCCTTCGCAGGGGCTGGAGCTGGACAAAGCACCTTGAGGAGCAGCCAGCGATGGAGAGGTGCCCCCTCAGCTGCTTTGGGGTTCTCCTGGGCAGGGTCAGCAAAGCTCCCCTGGTCGGAGCTGCTCCAGGACTCTCAACACCCCGGAGCACCACGGGCAGCCGGATCCTGCCCCACACTCAGCAACAAAGTCCCCTTTGTCCTCCCTCCTGCCCCAGGTTGATGTCCCAGGTTTCTGCACAGACGAGGATGAGCTTTTGGAGAGGTTGGGGTGGCAGAAATGGGAGCTCCCACCCATCCAGGGCTGGTCCCACCATTCCTGGTCCTTTCCTTCCCACTTATTAAAGCCACAATTCTTCTTCCCCCCCATTTTTTGAGCCCCCAGAGCAGGGGGCTCACAGCAACCCCGCTGGCGGCCCAGGAAGGAGTGGCCAGAGTGTTTTGGGGTCCCTTCTCAGCCCTGACCCAGGGGATGCAGCCACAGGGATCCCCCCAAGACACCAGAGACTCAGGGAGGGCCCAGATCTCAGAGCAAGAACCCTTTGGCCACTTCCCTTCCTGACCTCGATATTCCAATTTCTCAATTCTCATTTAAAAAACCCCAAACCCAAACAACCCAAAGCTGTCCCTCCTTTTTTTTTGGCTCTTTGGAGCTATTTGGAAGCTGTGCTGGCTCTGGGTTATCCAAGGCAGTGACTTCCCCCAGTTGTGCTTCAGGGGTGTGCGAAAATCCCATGGGTTTAGGATAAAGCATCAGGGTGAGCAAAAATTCCATGGGTTTGGGGCAAAGCATCGAGGTGAGCAAAAATTCCTTGGATTTGGGGCAAAGCGTCGGCCCGGCTGGAGGGAAGGGAGGGATCCATGTGGGAACAGCTCTGGAGCAGCAGGAGGGAAGAGGAGGAGAGGGGTCGGTGCCTCCTGCCAGCATTTATTGGGTGCAGGGATTTGTTCTGCACTGGGAGGGGGTGATTGGTCCCAGTGTCCCCTCAGATCCACGGACTGGTTTAGCAATCAGACTGGGAGAGCTTTCATGTCCGTGCCAAGGAAAAAAAACAAGGAAAAAAACCAAGGAAAAAGAAGTTTCTGGTTTAAAAGTGAAAAGCTCCAAGTGTTAAATCCATCAGAGCCAGAGATGCTCCTGGTCACGACCCCCACACCCTCCCCAGGGAGCTGCGGAAGGATGGGGACACTGGGAGGGGATGGGGACACTGGGAGGGATGGGGACACTGGGATGGGACAGGGACACTGGGAAGGGATGGGGACACTGGGATGGGACAGAGCACTGGGGGAGGATGGGGAC
>NW_024582078.1:2132553-2133411 GCF_017639235.1 Corvus kubaryi | reverse complement strand
GGATGGGGACACTGGGAGGGAACTGGGACACTGGGAGGGGATGGGGAGCTGGTCCCCCACGCTGGGGCACCCACGGGTGTGAGCTCAGCCCCCCAGGTGGGCGTTGAGGGGCTGCAGAGGCACCTCCAGTGCACCCCAGGGAGCCACCACGGCTCAGAGCTCTGGAAAAAGGGCCACTGGAAAAAAGATGGAGGGAGTTTGGCCGGGGTGGAGCAGTGGAGGGAGAGGGGATGTGAGGCTCTGTTTGTGCCGGCAGGAGCAGCCGTTTCGGGGGGCTGGGATCTGGAATCTCATCCCTGTCCCTCCTTTGTTGCTGCGGCTCCGGCCAGGGCTTGGAGTGAGGATATTCAGGAAAAGGACAAGGCAACAACCCAAAGTCCCTGATGGCGAAGCCTGGATATCTTGGGAAGTCAATTCCCCGAGGGAAATGCCAAAACCTCCCTTGTTTTTTGTTGTTTTTAAGGAGCAGAGGCTGCAAACCTGGCCCTGCCTTGGGAGCCCCAACGAGCAGCGAGTGATTCCGAACGATCCTTGGAATTCTGCTGCTGCTGCTGGGTTAAGGGGCCTCTGAAGAACGTGGGCATGGATGTGTTAAACATGTTAATAATTATTAATAATGGTTATTTTTCATTTGTACGGGCAGGAATTCCTGCTGCAGGATCTCCAGCAGCTCACCTTCGCTCCGGCCGGTAGGAGAATGAATTCCATCTCCAAAGGATCAAACAGGAGCTGTTGGGTGAGGGAGGGGAGAGGCCCTCCTGTCTGAGCTGCTGCTGTGCTTTTCCAGGGGCTGCTGTTGCCCCATCCCACCCCCATCCCATCCCATCCCACCCCCATCCCATCCCATCCCATCCCATC
>NW_024582078.1:2125209-2132543 GCF_017639235.1 Corvus kubaryi | reverse complement strand
CCAGAGCTGGGTGGGGGAGATTTGGGAACCCAAACCCCCCAGAGCTGCTGCAGCCTGCAACTCCCCCCACCGCTGACCGAGCAGATGAAGCTGCTTTCCCTCCTCTCCTTCCCGGGCTGGCCACTGCTTCTGCCAGGATTTCCAGGGAGATTTCCTCACTTTCAGAGGGGCCAGGATTTGGGAAAGGGCTGCCCAGGGAGGTGGTGGAGCCCCCATCCCTGGAGTTTTTCAAGGTGAGGATCACTCACCGATCTCAGAGCTCAATAATTCCATTATTCTGGAAAAAACACCGATTTTTTTTTTTTTTTTTTTTTTAATTATTTCCCCCCCCTCCCCCACAAGAACCTTAAGCAAGCAGCCAGGCCGGCAGCACGATAGGTAATTTCTTTTATTGCATTTTATAATGCCATTGTCCATACAGAGTACATGCAGCTAGACCTACTGTACAAGGGTTTACCGTCTGCCCACGCAGACACACGGAGCTCGGAGTACAAATACACAGCCAGGCGATTTCCTTTATACAGCGCGACGAGCCGGGGAGGCAGGGAGGGAGGGAAGGGGTCACTTTTTACACATCCGCCCTCCCCTCCGCCCCCTCTCGGAGCTCACCCCACCTCCCCAGCATCCCCTTCCCACCCAGCGCCACGGAGGATGGGGATAAACCACGGCAAAACCGGGAAAAGCTCGTGGCAGAGCTGGCGCTTCCCGGCGGGGGATGTTCCCCGATTTGTCGCGGCTCCATCCCTGCCAGCCCCCGGCTCTGGCCTGTCCCGACTTTTCCCAACGCTTCCAGGACAAAAACCTAGATCCAGGGAGATCCTGCGGGGCGTGAGGTTGGCCAGGGGTGTAAACAAAGCAAAGAAACCCTTTGGTTTGATGCAGGTTCAGCTGCTGCTCTCCCGTCCCCTCTGCGGCAGCCCCTCTCTGCCAGCACTGGGTTCTGACCCCCTCCCCCTGTTTGGGGAAAAGAAATCATTGAGGAATTAAAAAAAACCAAAAAAAACCAAAAAACATGGAAAAATGAGGAATTCCTTCAGTGGGAGATACCAGAGAAACGCCTTTAGGTGCCCACAGCTCTCCCCCCTCGCAGGAGTGCCCCAGGGGTGGAGAGAAACAGGAAATGAACCACAAAAATACAGAATAAACCCCCCCCACCCCCCAAAAAACAACAGTTGGTGTCGGTGGGTTGAAAGCCAGAATATCCATATCTCAATATATACAGACACACAATTCTGCCACGTGTTTGGTCCTTGGCCCTCCCTCCCGCAGCGTTTGAGGTAAAACTCGCAGAATTCCGGAAAATTCCAAGCCAAAATGAAGCGGAGGGGTGGGAGGGGTGGGGGCAGGGGGGGACACGCGGTACCTGGGCTCAGCTGGGACCCTGCAGAGGTGGCCGGGCTGGGTGGGGGTAAGAGAAGGAATTAAATTTACCCCTGAGTATCAAACCGGGCACGTTCCCCTTTGGAATCGTGGAATTCCCGGGGGAAGGGAGGGAAAGGCATCACCTGGAGCCATTGGGCTTTTCCAAAGACTTTTCCAATCCTGTGCATTGTGTTTTAAGGGAAAACCCTCCCTCCTTTATATTTATATATTTAATTTTTATATATATAATATATAGAGAGTGCTCTGGGAGCCGGGATGGTGGCCAAGGACCATCGGGAATTCTCGGAGCGGAAGAGAAGGAGCCGGGTGGTCCTCGAGGGTTTGGGGGTGATGGTGGTGCAGGGGGATTTTGGCTGAATCCATGAGGATCTGGAGGCGCTGGGATGCATTTTGGGGGTGTTTGTACCTCTGGGAAAGCTTCAAAAAAATCCTCCCACCCCAAGGAAGTGGGAAAAAAAAGGGAAGAGGAAGAGGAAGGTGAGGGGAAAGAACAAGGAAGGGGAAAAAGGGGGAGCAGCTACTGAACCCCCCCTCCCAAAAATCAGTGAGGGGCTGGCAAAGAGGGACAAAAATTCCCAAAATCCCAAAGGCCTGGATGGAGGCAGAGATTCCCTGTGGAGGGTGAGGGGTGGCCGAGCATCCCAAAGTCCAGCCCGTGCATCCCTTCCCGCTCCTTCCTGGGAATAAAGCAGCAAGAGGTGATGCCACTCCCAGCAACGCCCCCATGGCAGCTGTAAACTTGTTCCAAAAATGATTTAAATTAAAGAGTGGTGAAGAAAGGGAAAGAAGGGGGGGAAAATGGAAAAAATTGGGGGAAAGAAAAAAAAAGCCAGGAAAAATAAAAAAAAAAAAGAAAAAGAGGGGGGAAGGGGAATAAAGAAAAAGGGAAAAGGGGAGAAGGGGGGGGGAAAGGGAAAAATCGGGGGAAAATAGGAAAAAGAGGGAAAAGGGAAAAAGTAAAAATAGGGGAAAAAAGAAAAAAGAAGAAAAAAGAAAAGAAAAAAGGAAAAAAAGAAAAAGGAAAAAAGAAAAAAAAAGAAAAAGGAAAAAAGAAAAAGGAAAAAAGAAAAAAGAAAAAGGAAAAAGGAAAAAAGAAAAAGATAAAAAAAAAAAAGAACCAACGAAAGAGGGGAAAAAAGGGGGAAAAGCGGGAAAGGAAAAAGAAAAAAAAAAGAAAAAAGGGAAAAATAAAGAAAAAGGAAAAAATAAGGTAGATGAGGAAAACCCACGGCGCCTCCCAGCTCCTTGGCAGGACGGGGGGGATTGGGACGCGCACAGCAAAAGGGGGGCTCGGCTGGTGCCCCCCGGCCCGGGCAGGGTCTTCGGTGCCCGGCAGAAGCCGCGAAGGGGCCGGGAAGGGGCCGGGAAGGGGCCGGGAATGTCCCGGCGCTCGGCACCACGAGCCGCGGGCGCGGGTGACACCTAGAGGGGTGTCGGGGGGAGCAGGGAAAATCCCGGGATTCGGGCACGGGAAAGGCCCCGCTGCAGCCCGGAGAGCCCCGGGCACGGCCCCACCGGGATCTGTCACCCCCGGGGGACGCCCCGAAGGACACAGGGGTGGCACAGGGGTGGCACAGGGGTGGCACAGGGGTGGCACAGGGGTGGCATACGGTCCCCCCCCAGTCCCTGCAGCCACCTGGGCACCGAGGATGCACCAGACAGGGAAAGGATGAGGGGAGTCCACGCTCACCCCACAGCACCAGGAGCCCCTCGGGGAGGTCACAGAGGTGACACATGGGGACAGAAAAACACCTTCCCCTGTCCCACCGCTGTGTGTGGCATTTTCAGCCCAAAACGCGGCTCCCGTGGTGCCAGCGGTGACACAACCCCCCGGGAATGTCTCGCCAGGGATGATGGGGACAGAGAGGGACAGAGGAGCCCTCGGGGTCACTTTGGAGAGCCCAGAGCTGGCCTTAAAAACCAGAGCAGCTCCAGGTCCCTCATGACCCCATTGGGTGCCAGGACAGCCAGTGCCAGCCCGGCTGTGCCAGGGAAGGGGATGATTCCTGGCGAAGGGGACAATTCCCAGGGAAGGTGATGCTCCAGAGGGAAGGTGATATTCCCCAAAGCCACCATGGGACACTGGCAATGCCACCCTGCCTCCCAGGAGGAGCCTGGCACTGGGTACCCACATCACCACCCCAGAAAGAAAGAGCAGGGAGAAGAGGGGTGTTTGGTTGTGTTGTTCTCGTTGTTATTATTAATATTTTTTTTCTCTTTTTTTTTTGGCATGAATACCATCTGTTCACCTGAACTACGGCCCTTCTGTCTCTAGAAATCTTTTGGTATCTTCCCATCTGGACGCAAACAAAAGGATGAGGAAAAGAAAAGATGAAAAGCAGAATTCCTCCCCCAGCAGCAGCAGCAGCAGCAGCAGCAGCAGCAGGCTCGGCCTGGGGGCACGGCCAGGTTTGGCCACCATGGGGACCCTCCAGGGCCAGCTTTGATGACCCCCAGGTCCCCTGCAGGTGCTTGGCCGTGGGAATGTTGCCCCTCTGCCCCACCAAGACCCTGCCCCGGCTTTTAGGGTGGAATGGGAGGCACAGGGAGCCTTTTCCTGAAGTGAAATGGGACCAGTGGCCATCCTGGCTGGCTGGGAGGTGGCACCGCTGCGGCCGACGTCCAGCAGGAAGGAGGGAGCTGCGTCCTCACTGCCAGTGCTGCTGGGGATGGATGGTCAGCATTGCTGGGGCCAGCAGCCCCTCACCAGCTGGGGTCAGGGAGGCTGGGCAAGCTGGGAGGCCGCTCTGCTTGCCAGAGGTGACAAGGGGACACCGTCCCACCGCCGCACTGCTTCGTGTCCTTCCCCAGCTCCGTGACAAGCCTGACATCCAGCAGAGGATTCAGCCCCATTTCTGCTGTTTCTTCCCCCAAAGCTGGGTGGAGGCAGCACGTGGGCAGGGTCCACGATCCCTCCTTAGTGCAAAACCCACCAGGGCATGCAGAGGTGACAGCGGGGTCCTGCCAGCGCTCCCCGGGGCTCGGGCACCGTGGGGGAAGAGGGGACGGAGGTGCCTTCCCTGCAGGAAGGAAGGAGGGACCATTTCGGACAGGAACAACCTACCATCCTCGTTCACCAGTCACTAACCAGGGCAGGAGGGGAGGAAAAGTCCAGCTCGTGGGGTTTTGCTTCTCGTGTCGTGGCGGGGCCGCTCCGTCCCCGGGCAGTGGCAGCGTGAGGGACACGCCAGCAGCAACAGGTCGGTGTCGTTGTCGTCGTCGTTGTTGTCCCAAGGAAACCCTTTTGCTTTGTGGAAGTGCCTTGAAAGAACAGGGTAACGCCAAGGTCACCTTGGGGAGGTGGGAGCGTCACTTGGTCTCCATCCAGGAGGGTGGGAAGGGTTTGCCCCTCGGTGGGAGAGGAGGAAGGAGTCCTTAGGACAAGTCTTCCACCGGCAGCTCCTCCTCCAGGTCCCTGTCGTCGGGGATCGTCACATTCTGGTTGGTGGTGGCCATCAGCGACACGGGCCTGCTGTCGTCCTCCGCCTCGGCTGGCTCCTCCTTCACGTGCACGGGGTGGCTGTGGGGAGGGAGAGCCTTCAGCCTCGGGGAGTGGGTCCCACCACCCAAAACTCCCTGAAATTTTTGGTCCAGAACCCCCCTTGTCTGGGGGACAGGAGCCAAAACCCCCCTCACCCTGGGGATGAGAGCCCACAAGCAGCTCCCGGTGGCTGTGGGGAGGGAGAGCCCTCAGCCTCAGGAAGCTGATCCCACCACCCAACACTCCCTGAAATTCTTGGTCCAGAACCTCCCCTCACTCTGGGAATGAGAGCCAAAACCCGCCTCACCCTGGGCACAGGAGGCCACGAGCAGCTCCCAGTGCCCAATGTGCCGCTCCACACCAACCCCTCCAGCACCCCTGTGCCCCCTGCCAGCGCTGCCCCTCGCCCTGCCCCAGGCCAGGCTGACCTGTACTGCTGTGGGGACAGGCGGGGGCTGTTGCTGCCGTTGCTGTTGACCTGCTCCACGGTGCTGCTGACGTCGTCGTGGCCCACGTGCAGCATGGCACTGGCCGAGCTGGTGTTGATCATGGTGGGGCTGTTGAGCAGGGGGAAGCTGCTCTCCGCTAGCGCAGCCTGCAGCAGGGAGCACGGAAGGTCATGGAATTTGGGTTGGAAGGTTCTTAAAGATCATTTCATCATCTCATCCCACCCTCCTGCCATGCCAGGGACACCTTCCACTATCTCAGGTGGCTCCAAGCCCTGTCCAGCCTGGCCTCGGACACTTGCAGGGATGGAGCAACCACAGCTGCTCTGGGAAATCTGTGCCAGGGCCTCCCCACCCTCACAGGCAATGATCTCTTCCATGTACCAAACCTCAATTTCCCCTCTTTCAGCTTGAACCCATCCCCCTCATCCCTCACTACAGCTCCTGATGAAATCTAAGACTGCAGCAGAGAAGGGCACTGTGGAGGGTTTAGCGTCCCCATGTCCCTGTCAGGGACAGGGCTGGTCCTTACCTGGTAACTTGCATTAAGTGCTCCGTAACCGAGTCCTGAAATCATATTTTTGACTAAGGTCGGACTCCTGCAGGAAGAGAGAGAGCAGAGGGATGCAGGGCTGAGCACTCCCGGCCTGGGGACCGCGGCAGTGGCAGCTCCTGGGCTGTGTCCCACGGGGAAGGAGCACCCACCCTGTCATCTTTGGTGGCCTTCGCTTTTGGTACTCGTGCTCATCCACGGTCCACACGGCTCCCTTGACGTTCTCCACGCGCACGAAGCACTTGTGCAGGCTCAGGTTGTGGCGGACGGCGTTCTGCGGGCGCACAGGGCATGGGCTCAGTGCCAAGGACCCTATCCTGCTGTCCAGACCCTCCACCTCCTCGCCATCCTCCTCCCTGCCCAGCCCCACAGCTCCTGTGGGGGTGTCCTGCCACCCAAATGCTCCCCAAAGCCACCCAAGCGCTCCCTCCCCCCGTTGGCACCGAGGGCGTTGAGCGGTCACCACCCCAAATTGCACATGGGACACGACCCCGCTTGGAGGACCTGGGCCTGACGCTGAGGAAGGTGGGGACAGGGTGGGACAAGGGACACCAGCTCCACTGCAGCTCTGCTGATGCTCAGCACAGCCAGCTCCTCTTTCCCTTTCTTTTTTCCCCCCTCCCGTTTTGGTCCTTTCCCTCCCTTTCTTTACATCGACCATCTTTACATTTCTAAATGTAAAATAAAGAGACGCACACGTAGGCAGCCAGCGCAGCCCCGAGAGATACCAGCTCCCTTTTCCCCTTCCAACTCCCTGCCATTTGCTACTGCCCCTATTTCATTACCAATTTTAATTTGCCTCTAATTAAATCCTGTGTATTTTTCCGACTCACTTGCTAATCCATGAGGGAGGCAGGAGGCTGGAGTGGAATCTCTCCGAGCTATAATTACAAAGGGCCTAATCACGCCGGGGCTCTGCCTTTGAATAAATTTCCTTGCATTAAGGTTCTCAGATTCTCTGCCTTGCAAATGAGAATGACCCCAATTTCAGGAAGTTGGCCTCGGAGGGTTTTTTTTTTCTCTCCTTTTTTTTTTATTTCGAGTCCTGATTCGTGATGAGAGACTAATTCGTTACGCTAAAACATTAACAGCAATTTAAAAGGTCGAACGGGGGCTGTATAAACAAAGGAGCCTGGCCAGCACAACAGGGCAAAAGGAGACACAAGGACTGAGCTCCCCCCCCCCGCCACCAAGTGCCAGAGTGGCCAGAATCTCAGCAAATGGCACCAGCATCGCCCCTCGGGCTTGGGATCTGAGGGGAAAAACAAACAAAGCTGGGCTCTTCCCTCGTCATCCCTCCATCCATCCATCCATCATCCCTCCATCCATCCATCCATCCATCCATCCATCCATCCATCCATCATCCCTCCATCCATCCATCCATCCATCATCCCTCCATCCATCCATCCATCCATCCATCATCCCTCCATCCATCCATCCATCCATCCATCCATCCATCCATCATCCCTCC
>NW_024582078.1:2105505-2125109 GCF_017639235.1 Corvus kubaryi | reverse complement strand
CCATCCATCCATCCATCCATCCATCCATCCATCCCTCCATCTATCCATCCATCCATCCATCCATCCAGCCATCCCTCCATCCCTCTATCTATCCATCCATCCATCCATTCCTCCATCCATCCATCCATCCATGGATCCATCCCTCCCTCCATCCATCCATCCATCCCTCCATCTATCTATCCATCCATCCCTCCATCCATCCATCCATCCGTCTCTCCTCCAGCCATGCCATGGTGCCAGGGTGCCAGGGTGCCAAGCAGCGGGGACAGGCTCCCGTCACCCTTTGGCAGAGCCAGCCCTAAGGGGACACTCTGTAAGCAGCTCCCAGGGTCCCTGGGGAGGGAGATTTGGGCCCGGTCGGCGCTGCTTGGTGGGGTTTTTTGGGGGGAACCCCTGGGTCACAGCAGGACCCCCATTCAGCTGCCCCAGCTCCTCAGGGGACACTTGGTGTGGTTGAAGCCAGGCCCTGGGTCCCCGCCTGGTGCCACTGCCACTGTCACCCAAAGGGACACGCTCCATTTGGGCCATGCCCTGGCACAGGGCCCGTGGCACCCCTTGGGCCCAAACCCAGGGAGCGGGGTCACGCTGCACCTCACAGAATTCCAGGGACCTGGCATTCCAAGAGGCTCCCAGGGAGCATGACATGGCCTTGTCCCCCACTCTGCCCTCACCCCAGGGCTGGGTGCTGCCACTGCCCTTGACCCCCTGTCCCCTGTGAGCACACCCAGCACGTCCCTCCCTCGCCAGGCCGGCTCCTGCCCACACTCCCTCCTTCCTTTCGTCCAAACAAAGCCCTGGCTGCAGCCACGAGTGTGGCAAAGCCGGAACCTTCCCTGCCCACAGCGTCCATGCCCCCTCTTCCCCCCCGCCCGGTGACACCCCCCTGCTCTGAGGCACCGGCAGGGATGGGCCTGGAAAGGCTCAGGTGGGGACAAAAGAAATCCTGGCAGTGGGCAGGATGTGATCCTGCATCCCTGGAGCCTGGGATGCCCCTTCCCTGTGCTGGGTGTGGAGGTCCCAGGCCAGCCCCCCGATTTGGGACCCCCTGATGGCGTAGGGGACGTGTCCCCCCTCTCAGCCCGAGGTGGCTTTTGTGTTTCCAGCCAGTGTTTGTTCAGAGCCAGGCCCAGCTGCTCTGTTTGCTTCTCATCTCTCTCCTCTAACGATGTTTGCTCTGCACCCTCCACCCACTCCCTGGGTCCTGCTGGGGTCTCCCCGTGGGTTCCCCACTTTGGTCCCCAGCATTCCTGTCCCATCCCGGGGGGGGGGGGCTACAGGAATTGAGGGAAAAAACCCAGAAAAGTGGTTTTCAAGGAGAGGAAATAGGTTATTGTTCCTGTGTATCCCCCTCTTTAAGAAGAAGCCTGGCTTTGGACACCAGAAGTTGTGAAGGGAATTATCCCCCTCTACTCCAGCTCTTTTTAATCCCCTGCCATCCCTTTTTTGGGGTAGAACAGGAAAAAATAAAGAATAAAAGAAAAGGGAAGCAGAAAACTGGGGGATGCCCTTCTCCAACTCTGCCCTTGCTAACATGGCGTGTGTGGAAACTGCAAAAAAACCCCAAAATATTTATTCCTTTCAGCAATAAAAAGGCAGAAAAAAGGCATTTTCACCAGCCATGATCTCATTGCAGTGGGGGAAATGAGGGCCCGGGGACCAGTGATGGCCACAGTGGGCTCTGCCCCATTGCTGCCACCCTGTCCCCATTCCAGGGCTTTGCCCAGGGAGCCAAAATGCCCGATATCCACCCAAAAGTTTAGGGATAACCCAAATGTTTCCTGTGGAAGCAAAGCCTGGCTCTGCAGCAGTGACACATGGGGGCTCTGGGCTCCTGGAGAACAGATTCCTCCTCCTCAACCCTCTCCAAAAGCTCCATCTCACTTGCACCTGGCTGATTTTAATTATTTTTATTTAAACTAACAGGTCTCCCTGTGCCACTTCACTCCTGGCTGCCCCGAGCAGGAGGGAGCTGAGCTGCCCTCTCAGTAAATACGTGCAGCAGGAAACAATAAATAAATCAATCTTTCCTGGTCGAGGCAAGAAGTGAATCTCAGAATCACAGAACTGCTCCTTCCACACCCCTCCTGCTCCTCTGAGCTGGCTTTTCCCAGCTCTGATTTCTAAAAATCAAAGGGGGAGCAGCCCCCAGCACTCATGTGCTGCCCCAAAATTCACTCCAAATTCTGGGGAATTCCAAAATTCACCAGCCCAGGCTGGTGACAGAACCTCCTCAGTGACAAAATCTGCCTGTGAGATGGGTGGAGGGACCTGAAGGGCACAGGCAGCTGTTGGGGGCTGGCAGAGGGGTTCCCCTTGCTGATGATCCCCCTGGCACCCCCTCTCCATCCCTCCCTGTGGATCAGGACCTGCATTCCCAGCCACCACCGAGACCCAGCCACCACAGTGTCGCCTGCCCCCAGGTTATCATTAACCTTATTTGCTATTTCCAGTCTCTCCCTCCTGCCTCTGCCCTTCTTCTCCAGAGAAAATCCCAGGATTTTACAACACAGCTCTTTGCTGTATCCTACTGCAGGGGTGATACATCCCCACAGCCCAGCAAGGTGTTTTGGGGGGCAAAAAAATGGGATTTGGTCCTAAAATCACTTCCTGCACCATTTTAGAGGTGGGCAATGAAATGGTCCTTCAGTACAGGAGCATCTCCTGCAGCAGCCGGGCCCGGGTGGGTTGGGGTGAGCTCAGGGTGGGTTGGGGTGAGCCCGGGGGGGTTGGGGTGAGCTCAGGGTGGGATGGGGTGAGCCAGGGTGGGATGGGGTGACCCCAGAGTGCCAGGCAGGGCTGCTCTCACCTTCCAGGTGGCCGTGTTCCTCCGGAAGTAGGCGAACATCCGCGTGAACCAGTTATAGATTTCATTCAACGTTAGCTGCCTGTCGGGGGTCTCCAGGATGGCCTGAGCAGGCAGAGAGGGGACAAGGCCGTCACTGGAGGGGTTTGACACCCATCCCATGGGGCAGAGATGGGGGTTCAGCAGGTGGGGGGTGCTCAGGGAGGGTTTTGGGGTGCAGAGCTGCACCCCCTGGCTCAGGGAGCCCCTCACCTGCCGGATGAGCGAGGCGTACGTGAAGGGCGGCCGGACGTCGGCGTTTTTGTAAAACTCGTGATTCTGTGCAAGCTCTGCAGGGGGACAACAACGGGGAGAGGCCCTGGAGTGAAGAGACCCACTCTGCCCCTCACTCTGCACCCCGTGGAGGGCACTGAGCCCCACCCCGGAGCTCACCTGAAGAGATTGGGGTGCAGAACTTCTCCGAGTTCCTCCTGCGGATGGGCCCCACGTTGTGTAAAGTGGAAGAGCTGATGACGGAGGGGCCCTGCCGCAGGGGGGTGATGGGCGCCGTGGCCGAGGTGGGGGGATGAGGTAAACCGTCGGGAAACGTGTCGGAAGTGCTCTTGGAGAGGGTGGCGCTGGAGACCAGGTTCAGCTGCATGGACAGGCGGGGAGGGAGGGGTTGGGAAGGCTGGGAGAGTGCTGGGAACATCCCTGGAGCAGGCGGGGATGGGCTGGCGGGGGGGAATTGGTGGGCTTGGAAAGGGTGGGATGCAGCCAGGGGTGGGGATGTAACTGTGGGATGGGGATGAACCTGTGGGAAGAACCCATGGGATGAACCCTTGGGATGGGGATGAACGTGTGGGATAGGGATGAACCCATGGGATGGGGATGAATGTATGGGATGGGGATGAACCCATGGGATGGGAATGAATGTATGGGATGGGGATGAACCCATGGGATGGGAATGAATGTATGGGATGGGGATGAACGTGTGGGATGGGGATGAACCCATGGGATGGACCCATGGGATGGGGATGCACCCACAGAATGGGAGTGCAACAGTGGGATGGGGATGAACCCATAGATGGGGATGAACCCATGGGATGGGGATGCCCCTGTGGGATGAACCCATGGGATGGGGATGAACCCATGGGATGGGGATGAACTCATGGGATGGGGATGCCCCTGTGGGATGAACCCATGGGAGGGGGATGTACCCGTGGAATGGAGGTGCAACAGTGGGATGGGATGAACCCATGGGATGGGGATGAACCCATGGGATGGGGATGTACCCATGGAATAGGGGTGCAACAGTGGGATGGGATGAACCCATGGGATGGGATGCACCCACTCCATGTCGGAGCTGGCGGAGCAGCTGCATTTCCCTCCTGCTCATGGCACGAGGGACCAGGCTGTGCCAGAGGGTGGCCAGGGCATGTCCATCCCACAGAGCCCATCAGGTGACCGAGCAGAGGGCAAGGGAGGGGACAGCAGCCAGCGGGGAGGGGACATAGAGGGCAGGAAGGGACTCACGCTTACAGGCTGGCTGAAAGGCTTTGGCTCTGAAGGTCTCATGTGAAGATGGGCCATCATTGCCTGGAGACGCTCGCTCTCCTTGGCCAGCTGAGGGAGGCACGAAGCAGGAGGGGATGGTCAGACTGTGCCAAAGTCACCATGGAGGTGCCCACAGCCTGGAGGAGCTGCCACGAGCCCCCAGCCCTGGTCTGGACAGGCAGCAACCCTCAGGTGCCACCTCCTGCCCGATGCTGGCTCCCGAGAGCCCCAGCGGGGCAGTGCCCCTGTGTGGGGGGTGCTGCACCCACCCTGGGGGGCGCAGGGGCCGCTCCAGCTCCGTGTGTGCACTCAGGGGAAAAATCCACGGAGCCATTCCCAGAGCCTCCAGGCTGCCACCCACCTGCAGGGCCACCCACCACAGCCCTGGCTCTGCCTCCTGGGTGCTCCTGTCCCCGTGCCCAGTGCCTGCTGTCACTGTCCCTGTCCCCTTTACTCTCCTCCTGCTCCCCGTCCATCCCTCCCTCCATCCACCCGCATTCCCACATCGCTGTAATTGCTCCCTGCCTCCTGTTTACTCCCCGGGAGTGCGGGCAAGGGTGAAATATTCACTGTGGCACCAGGAGAGACTTTGAGCCCGGCGGAGCCGATGGGATCTGACACTCCGCTCCCTTCCCGTCACCTTCCCTTTCCACCCGCACCCCTCAAGCTCGGGGGGTCCCCGCACACCAGCCAAGCCCCCTCCCCGGGCGGGCGAGGAAGGGGTTAAAAGCAGGAGGCAGAGCGGAGTTTGCCGCAAGTTTGGAGCAGCTCCGGCTGCCGAGGAGCTCATTAGAGCTGACAGCTCTCCCCTCGTGATGCAGACGCTCCTCGCCGGCACAGCGGGAGCTCCGCGCTCCAAACTTTCTAATTGGTGGCTCCGTGGCAGGTTCCTCTCTGCACACACAGCTCTGCTCTCGCCCTTCAGCTTTGGGGTTTTTTTATTTTTTTTCCCTCCTCCCCTCTTCTTTTCCCTCCCCTCTTTAAGCCCCAGGAATTGCTTTCAACCTCTGGCTTTGACAGGGATGGGGAGCGGGATGGATCGCCCGGGAGGATGCAGCCTCGCCACCCACCCCGGTTTGGCTGTGTCACCCCCCATCCCACGGCCCCTGTGAGCCCCCTAATTCTGAGTGGGGGGTCCCAAGGGTGCTGCACCCTTCATCCCGCTGCGCCCTGGGCCAGTGTCCCCTGTGGTGTCACACACAGCCACGGGCACACGCCACCCTGAGCCCCTGCCAGCCCCAGGCTCTGTCACACCACGGGGGTCTCAGGGAGTGACCCCCTGCCCCCTCCCATTTCCTCCCCTTTTTTCCCCTCTCCCTTCTCCATTAACTGAATTCTGCACAGCACGCTGGGGGCTTGGAAAGGCTGGGAAAAGCACTATTTAAAGAACCGCCTTGCCAAAAATAGCGCCCCAAAGTTGGGCTCCGAAGACCACACTCAGCCACCAAAAAATAAGTGGCCTGGTTTCCAAGCAGCCCTGGGGCTCCCAGCGAGGTGGCACAGCCCATGTCCCCCCTGTGGGGACAAACCCTGCCGGCAGCTCCGGCCTTCCACATCTGTGGCATCTCCTTTCACCCACAGGGACGCTTTGGGATGAAAGGGGAACTCGTTTGAGGGCTTGATTTCCACCTGGATGCAGGATTCCTATTGGGAAGGGTGTTCAAAACGAGTCCTCAGGGGGATGGTTACAGTCCCCAACCCTGTCGCCCTCTCCTGAGGGGAGCAGCCAAGACACAGAGTGACAACGAGGTGGCTTTTTGTCCCCGTGTCCATGGGGGCTGGGGTGACACACCCACCTGTATCTCCAGCTGCTGTACCACTTGCATCTGGACTCGACACTGGGCCGTGCTTCGGTCATCAAGTGCATGTTCTGTGTTGAGGTGTCTGGGGAGGAGAGCACGGAGGCTTGGTTAGGCCTGGGCATGCCCAAACCTCGGCCCCCTCCGCTGGGGCCACACCTGGGATCAGTCCCGACCTGCAAATTGCTCAGGAATGCTCCGGCCCTGCTGCCCAAAGCGGGGTGAGCACAAGGGAAACTGAGGCACGGAGATGACTGAGCGAACCGGGCTGTGCCACCACCCCAAACCCCAGCTGGAGGGTGACTGAGACACTCAGCCCCTCTGCTGGGACCACACCTGCGAGCAGCCCTGACCTGCAAATTGCTCAGGGATGCTGCAGCACCGCTGCCCAAAGCAGGAGGAGCAAGAGGGAAACTGAGGCACGGAGATGACTGAGCAAACCAGGCTGTGCCACCACCCCAAACCCCGGCTGGAGGGCAGCTGAGACACTCAGCCCTACCCGTGGCAGCCCCGGGGTGTTTAGGAGCAGCCTCTGGCTGAGGGAAAGCCCATGGATTGTCCTGGAGCAGGCTGCTGGCAGGAGGTGCCAAGAAGACCTGAGGAGCAGGTTCCAGGACAAAGGCAGCGTTATGGGAGGGTGACTGGCACCCTCCAAGGAAAGCCCCGAGGGCAGAGGGTGGCATTTCCAGGCTGTTCCCCATCCTGCCACCTCCCTGCCTCGTGTTCATATTTAGGAAGCACCAGGACCTTTGGTCCTTGCTGCCCTCCCTCCTCCTCAGGGAGGGGAAGGGCTCCTGGTGACACGGTTGTCACTTGCTGCAGAGCCAGGGACATCCTGGCATCACCTCGCCCCCAAAGCCAGCAGAGCAGCAGCCTGGGGGCACAGCCAGCCCCGAGGATGTCACAAGGCCAGGCCATGTCCTTGCTGGGGTGGGCACAAACTCGGGGGGGGTCTCACTGGAGGAGCAGGATGGGTTGGAGGGAATTCTGGGCAGTTCCACCCTTGGAATACCCCAAAAGGTGACGCTGGGGGGTCCCAGGGGCCGTGTGCCAGGTGTTCCCCAGGACTAAGACAGAGACACCCCCGGAGCAGGCGCCTCAGGAGCCGCTCTCCAGGCTGGCTCCGGATGCGGAAAAGGCAGGAGTCTCACCCGGCCGCCTGCAAGAGCCTTCCAGCCCCAGCTTGCACAGACAAGTCAGGGAACCGGGCCCAGCTGCCAAACCCATCCGTGAGCAATGCCCCAGAGCCCCAGCCCTGCTCCTCTCCCTGCACGGCACAGCCAGGGCACGGCTGCTTCTCCAGGGAAAAACAGCTACCGGAGCCAAGCGGGAATGAGGCCATTTCCCACTGACCCTCATCCTGATCAACCACGGCTCCAAGGCCACGCTGCCCCCTCCCAGCCCAGCACAGACCACCCGAGCTGCTCCTCGGAGGGGCTGCTCCTCGGAGGCTCCAGGCTGGTGCCCAGACTCAAGGCAGGGTCTAGGCTCCAGCTGGACTTGGCCTTTGGCAGCTGGAAGTTTTCTGTCTGTCTGTCCCACACCCTGACCCGTACCCCCGTGGGCAGGGAGGGGACAGAAACCCTGGGGAAGGCTGCCCTTGTGCCTAGGGGGGCAGGAAGGTGGGACACAGGGATCCAGGCTGGCACAGCAGGGCTCTGCCAGCCCCGTGACCCAGCCCTGGGCATTCCCTGCCAGCTCCAGCTCCAGCTCCCAACCCGGAGCTGGCTCATCTGCCCTGTGCCACTCCAACATGCCCTGCCAGGCGGGAGGAGATGCCTTATCTGGGTTCACCCCATGACTCAGAGGCAGAGCAAGGAGGACACAGGAGGCTGAATCATCCTCTCACTCATCCCTGGGCTGCCTTCGCATCTCCTCGTCCTCCCGGGCAAGGCCTCTGCCCAGCTCCTTCCCTGGGAATGAGTGAGCTGGCACAGTCCAAGGGCTATTCCCGCTGGAGCCAGCCCTGAGAGTGTGGCAGAGGACAGAGGATGAGTTTGGAAAACCCCAAAACCCGCCCGCCGCGGAGTGCGGCGCTCGCCGAGCAGACAGCCGGGGAGGCGGGGGAAGGAGCCCGCCAGCCCGTCAGCTCCTTCTGATGTCTTTGCTAAAAATCCCGGCTACAAAGAGATCTAATTGCAAATGAACTAATTAAGTAAACCTCTGACGAAGCGTGAAAACAATTTGTTTGACCCTGACGCTAGCAGAGGGCTCTCCGACAGCAGAGTTAATCAGTCAGCGCCGGAGCCCACAAGCGGTGTCAGCGGTGCCATCTGCCATCTGCTGCCTCCCCCCGCGCCCCCCACCAGCACTGCCAGCCCCCCTCGCCTGCTGCCAGCGCCTGCCCGGGCTCTGGCCTCCTCCAGATCATCCACTCATCCCATGGTTTGCCTTGGAAATGCTCAGAAAGCTCATCCCCTTCCACCTTTGCTGTGGGCAGGGTCGCCTTGCGCTCCAA
Source organism: Corvus kubaryi (assembly GCF_017639235.1). Classification (NCBI taxonomy): domain Eukaryota; kingdom Metazoa; phylum Chordata; class Aves; order Passeriformes; family Corvidae; genus Corvus; species Corvus kubaryi. The sequence goes on along the minus strand of NW_024582078.1, from coordinate 2,116,513 downwards.
GCCAGCCTGGCCTTGGACGCTTCCAAGGATGGGACAACACCAGCAGCAACCCCTGCTGTGTGTTCTCCTTCTTCATGGGGTCACCCAACTCTGGTCAGACACTTTGGGGTGGCCAAACCAATTCTCAGGATCTTCCCCTCCACCAGCTCCGTTCTGTCCCAGCTTGAGACAGAAAAAGCTCCCCCAGAAAGGTGACACTTACTTGACAAACTGCCCCAAGTCCTCACAGAGGGTTTCGCAGCCAGGCCACTTGCACTCTCCGTGGCCGTAGAGCGGGTGGGAGCCGGGGGTCTCTTCGTGGGAAGAGCTGCACAGGAGGCAAAGGGGCCTTCAGATGGGGCAGCCGGGATGCTCCAGCATTCCCAGGCATGGGGACAGCCCTGGGGCACCCCATGGGAGACCCCACAGCGATGGTTCCCTGTCCTCTGGATGCAGCAAAACAGCGCCAGGCCTCATTTGCGGGGTGGGCAGAAACCCCTCACCCCTCCCAGCCCTATGGGCGATGGATCCCGGCCCCTTCCACCTGCCCAGGAATAAAAACACAAAGTGCCAGGGCCCGACCCGGCTCTACCTGTCCCTTCTCGGCGTGTGCATGGTGCTCTGTCCATTGGGCAGAGGGTGATGGGAAATGGGAGGCGAGACCTTGGCGGCCGAAAACGAGGTAGAGTTGGAGGTGTTGGTGGTGAGGTCAAGACCTTCCTGCTTAATGCTGTCCTCGACGGGCTGGGCGGCCGTGACCTCCTTCCAGAGCTGCTGGAGGTCCGAGGGGCAAACAGCTGCGGCACAGGAGAGTGACCAGCATCAGCAGGGATGTGGGGCAGCACCCAGGGCACCCTCCCTGCTCCCTGACTCCCCAAATCTCACCCACCACTGGGAAAGCATCACCTGGAGCTGGGTACAGCAAGGGGAGGCTGCACGGCCCCATTGGGAAACCCAAAACAAGGCACCTGCAGCACCCACAGAGCTGTTCCCAGAAGGGAGGAGAGCCTGGCTTCCCAAATCCTGGCACCCTTCTGAGAGAGGAGGAGGTGCCCCAAATCCTGGCACCCTTCTGCCAGAGGAAGAGCTGCCCCAACCCTGCACCCCTCTGCCACAGGTGCCACAGGAACCCGGAGCCCAACCCCGCACATCTCCAACCGCTGCCACCACCACCCCCCAAACTTTGGGGGCATCACAAAACCCAACACCACAGCCCCTCCCCAGCCCCCCTCACCCAGAGCCGGGCAAGCTGCAGCCCAGGAACCCCCCCAGGCCGGGCCCCTTACCTTGGGGCAGGGTCTGCAGGGGCACGGTGCCCTGCCCCGGCGGGAGGCTCACCAGGCCCTGGCGCTGCAGGTTTAACAGGTGCTGCTGCTGGAGCTGCTGCATCTGCAGGAGCTGCTGCTGGAAGGCCAGCTGCTTGTTCCCCAACGGCTGCCGAGACAAAAGGAGGGACAAATCCAAGCTTTATTCCCGGCCTGGCAGGGCAGGCGGGGGTTGGAGGCCGCGGCGAGGGGCGCTGGCAGCGAGGGGTGGCAGCGGCGGGGACACCGCGCCTGGCGGTGCCTCCATCCCGCTGCGGGGCCTGCTCGGCTCCCGGCTGAGCTGGACGGAGGCTTTGATCTATCGGAAGAGGAGGAGAAGGAAAGGGAAAAGGGGAAGGGAAAAATAAAGCGCTGGAAGGAAAGGGAGAGAGAGGAGCTGGGGGCTTGCTCGGAGCTGTGCTGGGAGGAACCTGCAAAGCCCGGCTGGGGGGTCCAACGGGGGAGGCTCAGCTGTGGGGTCGGTGTACAAAAAGGGGGTTCCCAGCAGGCAACAGGCACAGAACCCTCTGTTAAGGAAGAAAATGATCCCTGTTTGTCAAAAATGACCAGTATGAGCCTCTTCTTGGGGCTGAAACTGGTGCCAGGGAGGGGGTGCCCAGTGCCAGCACTCGTGTCCCCACCCTGGCCACAGGCACCCCCCAAGTAGGTGACTCTCCCCCCACCCCCCGGAGCTGGCCAGGCTCTGACCAGCATCGCTGGCCCTAAACTAGTTAGGCAGGATGGGTCCCTGGGGAGGCACCGAGAAATCCATGAGAATTAAGTGAAGGGGAGAGAATTCAATTAGGGCTGGGGACAGGCAGTTGCTAATCCGAGCCGGCCGGGAGAGGGGAGCTGCCCCGGGGCTGCCCGGCCTCATTAGTGGGGCAGGCGGCTCCCTGACCCCGTGAACCCCCCCGAACCCCCCCGTTTGGGCAGACGGTGCCGGCGGGGAGCGAGGAGCCGGGCTGGGCCCTGCTGGGGCACATCCCCCCCTCGCTGCACTCTGCAGCCCCCCAGACGAGTGTTTCCATGGCCGTGTCCTCGCTGAGGAGCACAAGAGCTCTGCAATCGGGATGTCCTTGTTTTGTGAGCATCGTGGGGATTCAGGTCCCCCAGGCACTGGGAATTCCAGGGAACTGGCGATCCCCGAGGCTGCATCAACAGGGAGCAGCAGACTCTCTGTGGCAACCCCAGTCCATGACTGAGTTTGAGGCCAGCACTTGGGGTCCCACTGGATGCAGGTGGATCCCTGAGGATGCTGTTGATGCTCAGTCTTGGCTTTGTGAATCAGAGGGTGAGGATGGGCTCCAAATCCCTCTCTGCAACATCAGGCACGACCATGAGTCCTGTCTAGGGCACAGAGTTTAATTCCAGTTTCTCAGCCTCACAGGGATGTGTGGACTCTCCCTGTCCTCTCTGCCTCTTGGCTACAGTGGAATTGCCTCCCCAAAGTCAGATCTGGATCCTCCCTGGCTCTGTCTTAGCCCTGCACCTCTGAGGCTTAAAGATCAAGGCACAAATCAAAGCAATTCCTGCTCAGTGAAGAGAAATCCCTGCGCTCACCCTGACTCCTGAGCCACGAGGTCTCCAGGCCGTGGGATCAGCAGGATGGAGGGCAAAGGGCAGGACCAGGCTGCAGCCCGAGGGCTTTAACAGCAGCTTCTCTGTCCCCCAGGGTGTCCCCTCCCACGAGGGGAAGCTCTGCCACCCTGTGGGATGGACACACCGTTCTCACCCTGGTTAGAAACAGCAGCTGGGATGGGAAGGGATGGGATGGGATGGGATGGGAAGGGATGGGATGGGATGGAATGGGATGGGATGCGATGGGATGCTCCTCTTCCCGGCTCCACCACCACCCTCCCCAAGGGCTCTGGGACAAGCCCGAGCTCTGCTCCAACACAGCCTCCTCCACATCACTTCCAGGCTGAGGAACTGGGAGTGGATGAAGTCAGGAGGATCCCTGGGCACGTTGCCTGCATTCCACAGCCCAGCTGGACTCTCCTGACCTGGCCTGGCCGGAGTCAGACCCCCAGAGCCCCCCGGGCAGCTCTGACCCACACGTGGCTCTGGCAGAGATGGTGTTGAACCCGGTGATAGATTAAACCTGCACCTCCACATGCCTCAAATCCATGTCCCTCCATCTTCCCCAGACCAGGAACTGGAGAACCAGCCCCAGGAACTCAAACCCAGACCTGATCCTGTGGGGGAGCCAATCTGCCATCCCTAGGGAACAACTGTGGCACCACAGACCTCAAAACTCCTGAGTGATGGGCGAAGAGGTGCAGAGCCATCCACCAGCCCACGGGCTCCAAGCCAAAGTTTCCCTGGAGCAACCAGGGTGGGGAGAGCCTGGATGACAGCCCCAGCCTTCCCAAAATTCTCACACCCCAATGATCCCCAGAAACCCTGTTCCTGTTGGAAAAGCCACTCCCAGAGGAGCTGGCTCTGTGTTGGGGCCGAATCCTGTGCTTGGCTCCCCCAGCTCATTCCCAGCTCATTCCCAGCCCATTCCCAGCCCATTCCCAGTGTGGGGCTGGGGGTCTGCAGCATCGCCGTGCATTAGACGCAGCTGAGTGGGTGCAGCTACCGGGGCAAGAGGCGCCGTCACTTTGATTTATGAGCACATCAGGAGGAGTTTGCGCCGTGACACGCGGGACTGACAGCGGCACTTCATTAAGCTGACACCGGGGTTAGGCGCCAGCAGCCCCCCCCTCCCCGCCCTGTCTGCCTTAGGAGAGGGACAACCCCCGCCCTCAGCAGCTTTGGGGACACACGGAGACCCTCCCAGGGGATATTGGGGTCTCTGCACCCCGATGCTGCTTGCACTGGGCTTGGAGGAGCCAAGTGTCCTGGGAAGAGCGGGATGGGAGACACCACGGTGAGGGGCTGCACCACAGCTCCTTGTTTCCCTCACATCCAGGGTAGTGCTGGAGGCTGGGGGCTCACCCTCACACCCCAGCACAGGAAAACGCTCCAGGATGGTCTGGGATGTGCCACAGCTCAGCCCCATCCTGGCGGGATGCATGGATTCATGGATCAGCTGCCTTGCTCTGCCCCTTCCTCATGCCCCCAGCGTGGTGCAGCACCCATGGACACGGAGCATCCCCACATCCTTAGGGACAGGACGCTGCTGACGGGCTCTTCCCACACATTTCCATCCTCTTTTCTGTCCTGCCCTTCTCCAGCAGCTGTGCTGCTCCCAGGGAGATCGGAGCTGCTCCTCCCGGAGATGCTGCCCCTGCTCCGGGGCAGATCAGAGCCTTTCCTGCCAGAGATGCTGCCCCTGTTCCCGGGGAGATGGGAGCCCTTCCTCCCAGAGATTCTGCCCCTGTTCCCAGGGGGATCGGAGCTGCTCCTCCCGGAGATGCTGCCCCTGCTCCGGGGGAGATCGGAGCTGCTCCTCCCGGAGATGCTGCCCCTCCTCCTGGCTCCTTCCCGGTGCCGTTCCCACCTGTGGGTCCTGCTCCGAGCTGCTGACTCACAGCAGCACCGAGAGCAGCCCTCGGAACTGGGCAGAGGGGAAGCAGAAGGTGCTGGGTTTACAAATCCTGCAGCGGGGCTGGAATTAAATCTGGCCGTGGGTTTCCATGAAGGGCAGCTCTGTGGAGGCATCCCAGACACTCCAGCTCTTCCCTGAACTTCAGGGAAGCCACAGCATCGCCATTCCCAGCAGGCAAAGGCGAACACAGACTTTAGGAACACCGGCTACCCAAATTTTTGAGGTGAAACCAAAGCCCATCTGAGGAATTTGAGGAGGGGAAACACTGACATCCCCTTGCTGGGACCTCCTCAGTGCTTTTCCCAGCTGGAAAGCTGGACACACACCCCTCCAGCAGCATCCAACATCCCTTCCCTCCTTTCTCTTTCTTGTTGGATAAATTTCCCGTCTCCTCTGTACCATTTGATTAAAAGTTAACACACGCTTTTTAAAGTGGAGCCCACTAAGCAAGAGCTTTGTTAGAGCTTAATTATATCCCTGCTCGGTGCTGCGAGAGAACATCTCCGGGGCCAGCAGGAAAGTCCTTGAGGAAGCTCACATCTCTGCCTCCCCCATTTCCCAGAGCTCCAGCAGCTCCTGGAGATGGCTCCGATAAACCTGACCCTGTAAACGCACCAACATCCCACAGCAAGACCCTGGCTGAGGCTGGAGCAGGTGACCCTGAGCCACCACAGCCACCCTGGTCCCCTGATGCCGACATGGCTTTGCCATCGGGTGCCCCCTGTGCCACCCCAACGCACAGTCTGGGCTTAAAATCTTCCCTCTCTGCCAGACAGCTGAGTTTTAAGTGCTGGGTGTCCATCAGGGTGCTGGATTTTGGGAGGGGTGATGGCCATGAACAGCCCCAGCACCTCTGCTTGCACCAGGGATGTGGAGTGAGTGGCCCAGGAGCACATCCCTCATCACTGGGAGCCCTGCCAACATGGTCCTGGGGGTCTGAGAGCCCTGCCCACCTCAGAGTCTCGTGCTGGAAAAGCCCTGTGCTGGGATCACTGCTGTTTCCCACATTCCCTGTGTGTTGGAGAGCCGCCCTTCCCGGCAGGAAAAGCCCGGCTTTGGTTGCCACCTGACCAGCCCTGCCCACTCGCCAGGGCACAGCAAGGACTGGGCTGCCCAAGCTGAGAGCCTGGCAGGGCAAGGGCTCAGCTGCACCTCCTCTGATCTCGCCACGGGGGGATCTGGGGAGCCCTCGCTCTGTGCTGGGGGGCTGTGACCTGTCCCTGTCACCAGAGAGGGTCTGGTGGCCCCTCCAGTGCTGGTACCCCACACCCCACATCCCCTGGATGCAGCAGATCACAGAGAGGGAGGAAGAGGAGGAGGAAAAGGAGGAAGAACAACAACTCCCAGTGACTGGACTGGCCACCCTGGCACCCCCAGAGCAGGATGTCCCCGTGTCCCATCCCTGTGGGCTCCCTGGGGTGCTGGTTCCCCTTTAATTTGCTACCAGCTCTGCTGGCCCGGCGCCCTCCAGGTGAGCTCACCTCTTTGGGTTGCTGCTTTCCGGCTTGCTGCTGGGTCAACAGCTGCAGGTGAAGCTGCTCCTGTTGCTTCTTGTAGTATTCCTGCAGCTGGGAAGGGAAGAGAGCAACGGGATCAGCAGTGGAACCACCCCGATCCCACCTCACCACCCCGTGCCCAGCACCGAGGCTCTGCCACAGCCATGCCAGCTCCTGGCACTGTGTCACCAGGGCAGGCTCCCTGTGTCACCTGGTGCAGGGTGGGATGGAAAGGACCCACTGGAGGAGCCAGAGCAGCAGAGGAACCCCATTCCAAAGGGCTCTGGATCCCCATGGCCCTTGGACCCCCCAAACACCACCAATGCCCACCCTGCTGTTTATTTTAATGCCAACCCGCTGCCCCTTGAGAGAAAAGCAGGCTGGGGTGCTCTGGCACATCCCAGAGCATTTCAGGGTGGGGAAACCCCAGTTTTGGCATGGTGGGACCCCAAAACACCCCTGGCAAGCACTGTGAGAGCCAGGGAGGTCCCAGCTGGGAAGGGCCAGGAGCAGCCACAACTGCTGGTCTGTGAGAGCTGGGGTTCAGCCCTGCAGGCAAAACAGCCCCTCAAATCAAAGCAGAGGCATTTGCTGGGCCACAAAAGAGGGATAAACCCTCGAGGAGCCACTGGAGAGGGTCCCAGTGTCCACAAGCAGTGTTGGGACCTGCCGGCATCGCCGCCAGCTCTCGCCCTGGCCCCTAAATAAACTGTGGGTGATGGATTTGCTGCATGCAGGGAGCGGGGAAAAGGCACGGGGAGGTCAGCGAGACCCCCCAGCCCCCTCCCAGCCTCGAAGGGGCTCAGGAATGTCCCTGTGGATGCCGGGAAGCCTTTATCAGCTCGGGGCTGCCAGCAGCGAGTCACTGTTTGTGTCGGAGAACAGGTTTGGAGGGGCTGGGTGTTTACCCCCGAGCCAGCCCGAGCCAGGGCGCAGCGGCGTGGCCGGGCTGGGAGCAGGAACATTGGGTCAGGGGTGAGAGGTGTGATGTTTGGTTTGCTGCCGGTGGAGAATGTGAGCTATTCCGGCCTGGGTTGTTTAATTTGCAGTCAAACGTGTTTCTTTATCCGGCTCCAAAGAGGCTTGTGGAAGGACCCACCCAGGGTAGTGTTTACCCTTTGTTCTTTCCCTGGGGCCAACCTTGAATCCTTATCAGCCTGTTTGGAGTAAACAGGTACTGGAGGCAGGAGGAAGGGTGTGGAGGATGCTTGTGGGGTTTCTCCCTCTCTCCCAGCCGGTGGAAGCTGTTTACCCAAGCAGACCTATTTTGTTTCGGAGTGGAAATCTCCTTTTTTTTTTTCCTTCTCCTTTTTCTTCCCTCCCCATCCGACTAAAATCTCTGGGAAAGCCAAGCAGGGCCATGAGAAACAAACCTCAGCTCTGGAGCTGGGCACAGGCACCTGCCCAAAGCCCAGCAGTGGCCATGGGGGCTCTGCTCAGGGCACATCGAGCCAGGAGCATCCATCCCCATACCGGCTTTTCCCAGGAGCTGGGCAGCCCCAAATCAGCCCTTGAGGAGGAATTTTCTGGATTTTAAAACCCCGGCTCAGGGTGGCAGCATCAGCACTGTCAGCACCTGCAGCTCTTTTCATCCCTGGACGTGCTGGGAATCCCAAAGGAAATAAGTGGAGAGCAGAAGGAGGAAAGAACCCATTTTTCTGCCTCCAACAAATTCCAGCATTCCCAGACCCCAGAGGGAATTCCCTGGGCGGATCCAGCCCCGGTGCAGCATTACCTGTTGCAGCATTATCGCCTGCTGCTGCTGCAGGAGGGCCTGGAGCTGGGGCGGGGAGAGGATCTGCTGCATCTGCTGTGGCGTGATCATCTGCGGGGACATCATGGCCACGGACACGGGGACCTGCGGCAGCAAGGACACGTCACCACTGCCAGCCCCGACCTGCAGAACTCGCCCCAAACACCAACAGCGCCTCTCCCAGAGCATCTCCACATCCCCCATCCCTGTGTCACCTTTGGATGAAGCCCAGGTCCGTTCCCTGGGACGTGGCAATGGCAGGGAGATGCCCCACAGTGCCACTGGCACCAGGATGAAGCTTCCTGAACCATGAGCTCCCCTCCAAGCTGAGGGCTCTCCTTTAAATGCAGCTTACTGGGGGAACAGAACATCAAACCACAGCTCCCTCCCCTGCTGGGAGCATGGGAAGGGTGGAGGGAAACACCAGGGAAGTGGGAAGATACCGATCACCCAAATAACTCCGCAGAGCAGAGCACCGAGGAAGAGGTTACGGGGTTCTCCACAGACACATCAAAGCTTTACCTCCAGCTGACACCAGTAACTCCCGTCACTCCCGTGCCAAGAGGAGGGAGGGCCGAGGGAACCTGCCAGCCCCTGCCTTTGGTTATCAAAACATGGATCCACACTCCCGGCACAGCTCCGGGGAAGGTGTCGGTGATGGATCCCAGCCCTGCTGGGTCCTGCCCAGGTGGAGCAATGCCCGGATGGAGCCATCAAGAGCTGCCTTGTGCCAGCTTTTCACCGATCCCACCAACCCAAAGCTCTTCCTGAGGCTCTGGGCAGAGTTAGGGCCACGCTGGAATTTAATGACCCTCCTGGATGCTCCCTTTTCCTGGAAAAGCAAGTAAGAATTGCTGGGCAGGAGCCACCAGCAGCCACAGAATCTTCCAGGGGATCCCAGGAAGAGGGAACAGCTCCCTGGCGTGTGGGATGAGGCAGAGCACAAGGCGGGCTCCAGCTGCAAGCCAAGGACCCGGTTCTGATCCAAACTAAACAACTCCTCATCCCAGGATCTCAGGAACTCAAAGAGCAGAGAAACCCAGCAAAGTCCCACTGAGAGTCTGGTTCCTGCCAGCCCTCCCATGCCCCCAGTCATGCTCAGACTGCCCAGTCTGGACCCCTTCCAGCCGCTCCAGTGAGGACGGGACCACAGGGCGGCCCTGTGCAGTCCCTCCCGTCCGTGGTGCGTGTCCAGCTGACCTTCAAGGGAGATTGCAGAGCCTTATCTATTTACTCAGGCATTCTGCTGCAGGGAGGTGTCGGACACGGGGCCAGCTCTGTTTGTCACCGACGTTTCCCCCTCCAGCCACCTCCGTGGCGGAGTTATTGATTAATTCCTCCGAGTTCCCACCCAAGGGCTGGAGCTCAGGAATGAGCCCCAGCGCCCTGCAAGGCTCCAGCACCCACCAGAGAGCCCCCGTGGCACCAGCACCCAGGGAGGAGCGGCTGGTTGGGCACCCAGGTGCTCGCAGCCAGCTGTGCCAAGCCCTGGGTGAACATCTGGGCAGGAGGGGAAGCTGGCGAGGAGAGCGAGGTGCGCGCCCAGGAGCGCTGCTAATTTCCCTCTGCCAATTCATCAGCCGGCAGCGTGCTCGGAATGAGAGCCCCTAATTAATTGCTCCTCCACATCCCCCATAGCCCGGGCGGGCTCCCCACCCCCTCCCGCGGCCCCTCGAACACGTTTGCTGGCATTTTCAAATCGGAGGCATCCTAATTACCGGAGAGTTATAACACCTTCCATTTCTCGCCCAGCGGACTGACACCCTGTCAAGAGCAAAGAGAATTGCCAGAGGTTTTGACAACACTAATTGCCCCTATAATCTAAAAACACAAAGGAGAGGCGATTAGTCGAGAGGGCCCCAGCTCTCGATCCGACACGAGGTTTTCACAATGTTACAAGAAAACAAAAGTGACGCTTTTTAGAGTTTGATGGCTGCTAACAAAAGCAGAATTATATTTTCATACAACCTTTGTCTGCATTAAATGGCTTTTTTTTTCTCCCCCCCCCACCGTCCAGCGCTCGGATGTGGAGCTGACACGGAGAAATGGTGGTGGATCTGTGTGGGGGTGAGGTGGGAATGGGGTGAACTTGAGAGGGGCACGCGGGCTCTGCTGCTTCCTTGATTCCCGTGAAAAATTTCCCCATGGCATGGAAAATGCTCCTCTCCCAGTTAAGGTTTCCAGGGAAAGCAGGAACTTTTAGTAGAAGAGGAAATTCCCACTTCCAGTCGGTTTTGCTCCCGTTCATCCCACACCCCGGTGCCGGGAATGTTCCAGCATTGCCTTGACCCCAGTGGGGGCCAGCAAACCCCAGTGCTGGGGGTTCTCTGTCCCGAGCTCTGGTGACAGTGCCAGCTGCCTCTGTTGGGGACAGGGAGAGCTGCTGCTCCGAGAAAACAAAATGGGGATGGAAATGGGGTTGGAAATGTCCATCTCGACCTGCTAAAAGCCCCACAGGGGCACACCCCAGGAGGGTGACAGCACAGCAAGGCCTTGGGACACCCCACACCAGCAGCCAGAGCAGCGGTGTGCAGGGAGCAAGGCCAGCCTGGCATCCCTGGATAACAGCGGGATCTGGGCAGCAACTGCCTCAAAATCTGGGATGCCAGTGGTCAACAACGTGAGAGCTGAACGGTGCTGGGCAGAGCAGCACAGGGGCTGTGAGGGGTGAGTGTCACCCCTGCACACAGAGCAGCACAGGGGCTGTGAGGGGTGAGTGTCACCCCATGGCACCAGAGCAGCACAGGGGCAGTGAGGGGTGAGTGTCACTCCATGGCACCAGAGCAGCACAGGGGCAGTGAGGGATGAGTGTCACCCCTGCACACAGAGCAGCACAGGGGCTGTGAGGGGTGAGTGTCACCCCATGGCACCAGAGCAGCACAGGGGCTGTGAGGGGTGAGTGTCACCCCTGCACACAGAGCAGCACAGGGGCTGTGAGGGGTGAGTGTCACCCCTGCACACAGAGCAGCACAGGGGC
>NW_024582078.1:2105336-2105495 GCF_017639235.1 Corvus kubaryi | reverse complement strand
GCTGTGAGGGGTGAGTGTCACCCCTGCACACAGAGCAGCACAGGGGCAGTGAGGGGTGAGTGTCACCCCTGCACACAGAGCAGCACAGGGGCAGTGAGGGGTGAGTGTCACTCCATGGCACCAGAGCAGCACAGGGGCAGTGAGGGGTGAGTGTCACCC
>NW_024582078.1:2103180-2105326 GCF_017639235.1 Corvus kubaryi | reverse complement strand
CCATGGCACCAGAGCAGCACAGGGGCAGTGAGGGGTGAGTGTCACCCAGCTGCCGCCACCCCCAGGCACCGGAGCAGCCGGGAAATGTCCTCTCAGCCAGCACATCCCTCGGGAAGCAGGTCCCGGCAGCAGCCCCGGAGCAGCAGCAGCAGCAGCAGCAGCGGCTGGGGACCAGCCCGACGCGTCACGAGCTGGCATCTGCCAGACACCGAGTCAGGAAGGGTTTGACTCACGCCTTGGCCGGCTGCCACCCCACAGAAACTGCTTACTAACAGCTCCGGCTGCTCCCAGAAACACCCGGTGCTGCTCTGGCCGGCCAGCGGCATCTCCAGGGGCTGCTTTTCCAGTCGGGCCCGGCTGCAATCCCTGCGTGCCAAAGGACGGGGCGGGAGCAGCAGGCGGTGGGTGGAAAAGCAGGCAGGTATTCCAGGGAATATTCCCTCCCTGAGCCAAAGCTGGCTGAGGGAAGCAGGACTTGGCTGTGTGGAACGAGGCAGGATGGAGACCGAGGCTCTTGAGAAATTTTTCCTGGATTTTTTTTTGGGGTTGTTTTTACGGGAAGCGGATTGAACTCCCAGGCGCGGGGCGGAGTGGGGAAAGCCGCGGCCTGGTGGCCTTGGCTCGCAGCGCTGCGGGGTTGTCGTCAGAGGGATGGTGCCCTCCTGACCCCGGGGACAGCTGGCTTGGCACGGCCTGGGGACATCCTCCGTCAGCCTCCAAACATCCCTGCTCCGGCTGTCACCTCCTGCCGTGCCGTCACCCAGGCCGGGAGGTCACCGCAGGAGCCACCGCGTCCCCAAGGGCCGCACGTCACCGCCGCTACGGGAAGGGGCAGCTCCTGGTCCACGCCTCAGCCACACAGCCCAGAACTCATCCCCCCGTCTCTGCGGGCTCTGGGATCAGCGGGATGAAGCGCCCCTCTCTCTCCAGAGGGTGCTCCGGGCTGCCCATCAGTGCTCTGATCCAATCCTGGGGTTTAACTCCCAATTAGAAACATCAAAACCCACGTTTGTGCTGTTTTTCCTAATTAACCACTCTTTTCAAATCCAAACCCAACAGAAACAAACCGAGGAGGCTGGGAATAGAAAGGGGGAAACAACCACCGAGAGCAGCTTCAGTTGTGCTGTTTTAGGGGCAGGGGATGAGCAAACCCCACCCCAGAGCACCCAATCCTCGAAGGAGAAGAACAACTCCAGCCCCCCAGGCACATCCCAGCCTCCCTTCCTGCACTCAGCATCCCTGGGTGAGCTCCAAGATCCAGCTGGCTCAGACAGCTTGGGAGTGCTCCCCGTGCCAGGCAGTGATGCCACTGACACCGAGGTGACCCCAGCCATGGCTTATAAACCCCGAGGGGTGGCACAGGGCCACCCAAACGCTGCTGTGCCCCCTCTGGACCTCACCGGGGAGGGATGGGACAATGCACTAAAATCTGCCCAGGATCAGAGGAGAAATGAAGCTCAGCCCCACGTGCCAGGCTGGCTTTTGAGGCTGTGGGTGCTTTTAGGAGCAATTTTAGGAACACTCTGAACAGCCCCAGCACCAAAGGCTTGAGTGCCCTGGGTGGGGTGGCAGCAGGGTGGGCGGGTGAGGGGACACCAGCATGGAGGACACCAGGCCCTGATGTTCAGCTTCACGTAAAGAAAAGGAGGAATCAATCCCCAGCATGTTCAGCCCAACGTGTACCCTCATTAGTGCATCCTCATTAGTGCATCCTCATTAGCACAGCCTTCCCGCTGGGGAGGCCCCAGTCACACCTGGCTGGGCTCCAGTCACTGCTTGGGGGCAGTGGCAGCAGAGGTGACAGTGCTGAGACCCCTCCTCAGAGAGCCCCTGTCCCCCAGCACCACCCGGGCAGGGTGCCCACGTGCCCTCATGGGCATGGGGTGCTGGCACAGCTCTCACACTGATGAATCTGCAGGGATTGAAGTGACTTTGCCCCTCTGTAACCCAAAATGCCAATCCCAGAGTGGCACGGTGGCAGTGCCTCTGGGCTGGCAGAGCTGTTTTAAGGGCAGTTCCTGCTGCTGTCCCTTGTGGCCAAAGCCACTGTGGGTGTTTAATTTTATTAATTGGATTGTGGCACTGGAGCAGCAGATAGTTCCAGTCACCAGCCAGGTTTGGGTGGAGCCAAGTGCAGGATCCCACC
>NW_024582078.1:2099375-2103170 GCF_017639235.1 Corvus kubaryi | reverse complement strand
CACTTGTGAAACACACAGGCACAAGAGAGCCATGCCCAGCACTGGGGACAGCTGGAGAAAACAGGGGGAATTAAGGAAAATCCTGTGAAGAGATGAGGAGGAGAGAGGAGCAAGTGTGAGCTGAGAAAAGGAGCTTGGGAACCAGGAGAGGAATAAAGCTCTAAGGAAAACAACCCAGTGCTCCCAGACCTGCTTGCTCCTTATTTCTGCTTTTAAAGGATTCTTTTCCTTCTTTCTGGGTTTCTTTCTGGCATTTTTCTAAACAAGCATCCATGAAAAGTCATTCCCTGCATTTTAGAGCTCATTTTAGGTTCCCTCTGTGCTCCTCTGCACAGGGAATTCTTGGGAAGAGCACAAGAAAAGCAGAGGATGCCCCAGTTGTGCCACAGCTTTGTTGTGGTGGAAAATCCACCTGACCTGCTCTGTGCAGGTGGACAGGCACTTCCAGGGCACTTGGAAAATGGGAGAGGATTTCCAGCTGGAGGCTGAGAGCAAAGGGTTTAACAGAGCCAGCCTTACTTTATTAAAAAATTGTAAATTCATAGCAGAGGGCCCAAACCCAACACCCCAGACACAGCACCGGGCACCCTCGGCTGTGTTTGTCACCATCACATGAACCAGACAGCCCCAAGAAAATCAAAACCTGAGGAATTTTATAAGCAAATGGATCCTAATTCCCTATTCCTGTGCTGAATTACCAGAGCTGCATCCCAGGATTGTCCCCAGCACAGGGAGGCTGCTGCATCCCAGGATTGTGCACCCAGAGCTACCCCATGGCCACCGAGCACCCCCAAACCCACCCAACCAATAACTCCCAAACTCCAAACAATTTATCCAAACAATTAAAAACTGAGATCCTTGAGGACAAACACAGCAATTCACCACCAGGAATCACTGCTGGAACAATCCCGTGGTCCGGATCCCGGAGCTGCCTCAGCCCCGGCGTTTCTCCACAGGCATTTTATTTCCCTGTTATTACCAGGGATAGATGTGCATCGGTAATGCGAGCACAAAAACCCTGTGACAGTTATGACAGCTCAAGGTCTGATATTTTAATTACTTTTAGAAATGAAAACAGTAATTCCAGTTAAAAGCCAAGCTGGAGGAATCCACTCGGTGGCGGCTCAGCACCAGGCCCGAGGCACTCCCGGGATGGGTACTGGAGCACTGGGCTGCATCCCACATCCACACAGCAAATCCCTGAGCTTGAGCTGCTTTTCCAAGTGCCTTTTAGCAGAGTTTTCCATGGATTTGGCTTCTCCATGTGCAATTCCTGCCGTGTTTGCAAGGACCAACTAGCAGAGGAGACCTGGCGAGGGCAGGCCCCTGCCCCAGCCCGGTAAAAATCAGCAGAGCAGAGATGGAAAACACAAGGGGAAAAGCCTCAGGAACAGAATTCCAGCGCACAAAAAGTGCTGCACAGGACTTCTCCTGGAATTTCTCTTCCCAAAGCCAAGGCCTGGCTGGCCCGGGGTGCCAGCGAGCCCCCAGCGCCCGCCCGGCTCGGCCCCACCGCGCCACCTCTCAGGGGGGAATTTAATTCACTCCCCGCTGGCTCCCTCACTTTGGTGTGCTCTGAAGCACGAAATTACAAAGATTTACAGGAAAAAAACCCGACATGGCCTCACAATTGCACACAGGGGCCTCTCCAGCAGCGCCCTGGAACTGTCCCCTCCCTCCCTCCCTCTCTTCCCAGTGCCTGGCAGCGATTCCCACTCCAGCCCGAGCTGGGCTCAGCCTGCAAACAGGGATAGGAACCTGTTGTGGGGCTGTGCAGGCCATGTGGAGCAGCCAGCATGGAATTTCGGGATGTAGAGCCGCTCGTCAGCTGCATTTGTTGCCCAAACAGGGCAGGGGGATGAAGCTTTTCCATAGGAAAGTGTCACTCACAGCCTCTCCTTGGGGCTGAGGAGGTGGGAAAGCAGAAGGAAGAGTTTTCCTGTGGGAATGGATGGGCTTTTACCTCTGTGAACCAGAGAAAAAGTTATTTAAAAATAAAAATCAACTCCTATCCTGCTGCCTGGTGTTATCCAGGAGCCATCAGCACATCACCTGGAATTGGGAACGAATTCAAACTCCTGGATGGCTCCCTCTGATCACCAAATGATCCCAGAAAAAGTCTGCAGCCACAGCCAGAGCTGCTGGGGTGCAGATCTGCCCTCCCCAGGAGCAGCAGATTCCAGGAAGAGGAAGAGGACGGGACCTGGACACGGCTGGGGGAGGCCCAGGAGTGCCTTGGGATGTGCAGGGCCGTGGAACACACCTGGGATTGCAGGGACAGGTGGGAGAGGCTGGAAGGGGTCTGTTGGGATGGGGAGGGGGCAATGAACAACCCAACCATGCTGGGATGAATCCCACCCTGCCAGGACCTGCTCCCACAGCACCCTGCTCCTGGGATACCCCCAGAGATGCTCATCCCTCCCCTCAGACCCCAAATCCCTCCAGTTCTCTGGATCACCCCCAGCTCCAGACATCTCATCCTCCAGCAGGGGAGCAGCCCCTTTTCCCAGCTTCCACCCAGCCTGCCTGGGGATTATCCTGATTCTTTTCCCCCTCCGGCCTGTGGGGCTCCACACATCCATCTCTGGATGTGCTGGAGGCTCCTCCAGACCCCAGAAAAGGCAGATTTTGGCTGCCTTCCCCATGAAAAACATCACAAACTCCCCTTTCTCCCACAGGGAACGCCAGATCCCACCTGGCTCCAGCTCTGGAAGAGCCCAGGGAGAGGAGAAGGCAGCTCCCACCCCATGCAGGGTGGCTGACACACCTTGGATTAGTGTGGATTAATCCCTCATCCCTGCCTTTTCCTCCTCCAAACCTGCCCCAGCAGAGCCTCTCCGAGGCCTCCTGATTGGGAAGAAAGCTCCAAATAAATAAAAAAAAAGTTTGGAGAGCATGGAGACATCCATGGGTGATCCTAAAAGCAGAAGTCACAGCGTCCCCCCCCAAAAATCAACCCAAAATAATCCCAGGGCAAAGGAAGATGTTGCCTGGGGTATTTGGAAGTGCCTCATTTAGCAGGTATTTCACTTTATGAGGATGGAGTTTTTAATTCCAGCCTGGATGCTCCAGCTGGGGAGAGCTGCCCAAAATCAGCTGAGGGATTTTCCACCTGGATCAGAGCTTTGCATGAGGTTTTACCTTCCAAAAAGAGTAAAAAAACCACCTCCAAAATTACATGAAAGCAAGAACTTTGCATGGAAAGAGGGAGTAAGGGAATTTTTATCTTCCTTTTTCCTTCCGATCCTTTTGGAGGGTGGAAAGAGGTTGGGAAGGGCTGAAAAAAAATGGTTAAAAAAAAAGAAAAAAAAAGATTTTTTACACTAACCTCATAAAAATGACATCGTCACATTCCAGAATTAGAGCCATTAAAACAACACACAGGGATATTTTTAGCTGGATATTAACAGTAAATGATGCCATATTGAGGAGCACTTCCACCAGCCCAGCCCTGGCCTCGCTTAACCAGAACCAAATGGCTCCAAGAGATCCAAAAGGAACAAAAAAATGACACAATTCCTCCCAGGAAAATGAAAAAAAAAGGCCTTTTTACACCCAGCTCGGTGTCTGTGTCCCAGCCCCAGCTGTTCCTGCCCTGCTCCAATGCTCCTGGAGTTCATTCCTCTGCTCCTGACTCCTCAATCCTCACCGGGTTCAACCCAGCCCCACTAATTAAGGGCACAAGGAATGTGCTCCTGATAATCCTATGCCATGGAAAGAGGGGAAAAAGGGGGGAAAGGGGGAAAAAGGAGGAAAAGGGGGGGCGAAAAAGGGGGGGCGAAAAAGGGGGGGGGA
>NW_024582078.1:2093191-2094375 GCF_017639235.1 Corvus kubaryi | reverse complement strand
CGGCGGGGAAAAAAAGGAAAAAAGGCTCCTGCATTTGTCCTCAGTGAAATATTAAATATGAATCAGGGAAGTGAAGAGAGAGATGAGTTTCACTTAAGTGCTCTGGCCTCGTTTTTATCTTAAATACCCTAATAATAGAGGATTACACAATATATTTGAGATGTGATCACATGTTTTATGGAATGGTATCTCTCCCAGGGCAGCAAAGTGCCTCTCCTCCCCCCTCCACACCCTTCCCCAACTCCCAAAAAAGTCCTGTTTGCTCCTTCTCAAAACCAAGCCTTGTTTTTGTTTATTCCTCCCCATTTCTTTGACGTCTGTCTGCAGCACACTGCGATTTTTTAGGTGTTTTTTGCACCACAAAACAATCCCAAACAACGCCAGAGCAGCTGGATTTTCCAGATGGTTCATTTTCCATGGATTCAGAGTTGGAAGGAGCTACTGTGGCATGCCAGACTCTGGGGTTGTCCCCTTGATGCTCCCAGGACATCCCTGGATTTGGGTTCTCCATGTGAAACTCCTGCCATGTTTGCAAGGATCTCTTTCCATTCTTTTCCTCCATTCCCAAAGATGCAGCAACCCCAAAGACCCCATCTCTCTGCACCCCATGGATTTAAACCCCAGCTCCAGGCTGCGAGTTGGAATTTTTTGCAGGAATTCAGCAAAAAAATAAAAACCCCTGGAAAACCCCAAATCCCAGCTGAGCAGCTGCACGATTCCCACTCCCCTAAAAAACCAGAGGGATGTGCCACCCCCATCACCCCGCTGCCCCCATTTCCTTCCTCCACTGGGAATTCCGGGAGGATCCAGCCTGGCAGGAGGGGGCTGGCGGATCCCTTTGGAGCCCAGCAGTGCCGGAGGTCCCTCCACGTTCCCACAGCAACGGCGAGGGGGGGGTCCCGGGCCGGGGGCTGCCCCCCGGTGCCCCCGGGCGACCTCTCCCCTCCGCCAGCCCCGGCACAAAGCGGGCGCGCGCTATTGAGGCTTTTCAGCCCCATCCCAAGCATTGAAATCCAGGGATTTAACCCCAGCGCCAGCGCCAGCCCCCCGGGCTGCGGGAGAGGGAGGGAGGGAGGGGAGGAGGGAGGCAGGGAAGGAGGAGAGGGGGATGCCCTTTCCCCACCCCACCGGCCGTCTGCTCTCCCCTTCCAGGCTCTCCCTTTCCGGGCTCTCCCCTTTCCAGG
>NW_024582078.1:2072000-2093181 GCF_017639235.1 Corvus kubaryi | reverse complement strand
GCTCTCCCCTTCCAGGCTCTCCCTTTCCGGGCTCTCCCCTTTCCAGGCTCTCCCCTTTCCAGGCTCTCCCATTCCAGGCTCTCCCCTTTCCAGGCTCTCCCTTTCCAGGCTCTCCCCTTTCCAGGCTCTCCCTTTCCAGGTTCTCCCCTTTCCAGGCTCTCCCCTTTCCAGGCTCTCCCTTTCCAGGCTCTCCCTTTCCAGGCTCTCCCCTTTCCAGGCTCTCCCCTTCCAGGCTCTCCCTTCCGGGATGCTCGGGAGTGGCATGGATTGGGATGGATGAGGTTGGTGAGGGAATGTTACGCTCTGGAGTGGAGCAGAGCTGGGAGATCCTGTCTCAGCAATCCAGGCTGCTGCTGCCACACACCCACATCCCCTTGCTCCAGGGACACCCCAAAAGAGGGTTCCTGAGCACCCCACAGGACCCCCGTCCCCTCAAGATCCCAGGTGTCTTAGGGAAGCACCCTCGGAGAGGAGCTATAACCCAAAAATTCCCTGCAAAGACCTGTCTGGGTTCACCCTTGGAAGGTCACAGGCACTGGAAAAGGTCAAATCCAGCCGAAAACGGGAGCACGAACTCCCGGGAGCTGCAGCTCCCACGCAAATCCCCACGGACACGGAGCTTTAGGCCCACCAGGATGAGACGTGGGCTCCCACCCCTGCAGGCTTCCCAATTTTTCTGGGGGGGATTTCATAAAGTTCAATGAGAATCAGGATTGAGTGCTGATATTCCGGGATGAGGGAGTGAGCACACGGGAAGAGCCTAGTGGTCCGAGAACCCAGGGACAACGCTGGCTGCTCCCAGGGATGGAGCAAAGCCTCCATCAAGCACCTAATTGTCCAAAACTCCCGCTGTGGGGACATTTATTCCTGACCCCAGCTGCTGCTCAGCCTGCTCCCTGGAGCAGGAAGATGGATAATCCTCGGGATAGATCCTCCCCCTTCCCCAGGTCGCTGGAGGTGTCACTTAGTTTTTTTGGAAGCTCACCAAACCCTCTGCTTTAATAACTCCATGTACCAGCCAGCTCGCCAGGGGAGCCCCACCAGGAGAAATGCCAAGGGGTAAAATGAAACATCAGGATTCACCAGGGATGAGCCAACACTGGAAAAGCCGCTTTATCCCCGATTTTCTGGAGGAGATCCCCCTTTTCACAGCCACGATTTGGCTGGTGGCGGGGGGAACACGGATCTCCCGTTATCCAGTGGAATTCCGGGAGGGAGAGCAGGCAGCTCCTCGGAGGGGCACCGGCAGCGGCATTACACGCATGATTACCCTCCGGATCCGGGGAACAGCGGCTTAGCGGCGTGCGGAACGGCCGTGATCCAGGTAATGGATTTACAGCACTCCCTACTAAAGTATCAGACACAGCAATTTTTTACAGCTTTCACGCTGGAATTTATGGCTCAGGGAGGCGATCTCCGTACGAGGCAAGGGATCATTGCCTTATTTAGTAGCCGAGCAGGGAAATTGATGGTTTTTTGCCAAAGTTTGTTTGGAAAGGTAACCTGCAGGCACGTCCCCAGGGCTGGGAGGGGACGCGTGTGGCAGGGGCTCCCTGAGGGGCACACACATGTCACTGTCACACGTGTCCTGGGCCATGCGTGTGAGGTTCAACCTCCAGGAGTCTCAAGGAATGGGAAAGCAGCTCCTGGACAAGCCAATCCTCTCAGGGAGCACCTGCTCCTGGTGTTCCAGCCAAGATTTTTGGTGTCTCAGCCCCTCAGATTGATGGGGGAGCAGAGCAGGCAGGACCTGCCCCCAAAACCAGCGAACTCCGGGGCAGCAGCCCGTGAGCTGCAGGGATGGGTGGAAGCTCTGCTTCCCAAGGGATGTGGGACAAGGACAGAGCCCTGGTTTTTGGGGCAGCACCTGCAGCCCAGCTCAACCAGGCACGGCTCAACCTGGTGGAACCCAACTCCAGAGGACAAAATGGGGCAAAACCGGGTGTCACCCCCACACCACATCCTCGAAGGACCCCGTTGCCTGGTGTAACACAGGTGAGAAGGAGCGGGGTGTCCATCCTACCTGCTGCTGCTGGAAGTGCAGGAGCTCCACAGGGCTCATCTCTCCGTTGGCCTCGGCTCCGGCGGCTCCGTCGCGGCCGCCGCCCCCGGGGCCGCCCCCGCTGCCGCCATCGGGCTGATTGCTGAGGCTGCTCACCCCGTTCTGCGCCGAGGGCGTGGAGCGGATCGTCTCCGAGGCAGATTCAACCATCATGACTCGCTAGCAGGACCTAAAGAGGGGAGAGGAGAGCCTGAGAACAGGGGCTGAGGTCCCTGGCTGTGCCTGATCCCGGCGGGATCCCGCAGGGATGGGATGTCAAACCCTGGCTGGTTTTAGCTGCGTTCAGTTTACCCCCAAAAATAAAAGTGAAGCTGTTTCAAACACACTGCACATCGCTGGGCAAAGCGAGTGCAACTCATTCCTTAGAAAACCCATGATTCCAGCTTTCTCTGAGCATGGTGCAAGGTGCAGAGCCTCAGGAATCCGTTTATTTCCCCCAAATCCCAAAATATTTCACGGTGAGAGGCTGGAGACAGCACAGCCAAACTCGCTGCACACCAAGCACAGAGAACCTGCACCACAGATTCCACCCTGAAAATCCCAACAAAGTCCAAACATTTCCTCCAAGTCCTTCATCTGCCAGCAAACCACCACTTCCCAGCAGGAAAAACCAGCTGGCAGAAGGTTTGGTGCCAGGCTGAGGAAACCCAAAGCTACGGCAGAGCGGCGATGTGGAAACGAGAGCACGGCGCACACGGGTTGGAAAATCCTCCCTTTTCTCCCAGTTTTTGCTCAGTGGGCTTGGATGAGTGGGCAGGTTGGTGGTGGTGAAGCTGAAGGTCCCTTTTCCTGGGAGAAACTCCTGGATCTGGGCTGGCATTGGAGGAACAGCACCACCACACCCAGCGCTGGTCTCTGCCACATCCAGCCCCGACACAGAACAGTGGCAGCGCGGGATCCAACCTGCAGCGAGGGTCTCTCCCTCCTTCCCAACACGTTTCCCTCCATGGAAAGCAGTTTTATCCCATTCCACACCCCTCCATCCCACCAGCACGGGCTCAGCGCTCACCCACCGCCGCTCGCAGAGTTCACGACAAGACGGGAACGAAAACAGAGGGATGGGATGAAAAAATACCACCTCCCTTTTCTTTTTTCCTCCCTCTTTTTTTCCCTATTTCCCCCCTCCACACCCCAAAAGCCAGCGAGACAAACCAGGAACAACATAATTGCTGAAATGTGGCGTGTAATAATCGCTATTCAGGGGCTGATCATTCATATTAAACAGGGAGCAGCGAGCTGCTCATTTGCATGTTGGAGATTATCTGCATTTCAAAAGTCATTTCCGCAGGGGACATGAGTGACATCCATTCCCAAGGGGAGCTCCTGGCTCCCTCCCACTGTCCCAAGGCTCTGGGGGTGACACACTGGTGGCTGTGGGACAGCTCAAGGTTAAGGGGATTACTGGGATTTGGGTTGGGTTGGAGCACGGCGTGGTTGGAGCAGCTTCCCAAGGATGGGATGCTCACAGGATGCTGCGTTAGGAGCAAAAATCTGGAATAAATCCCTCACCTTTGCCTTAAAACTACATTTTTTCCTTCCCCGCTTTGAATTTCAAGGATTTCGAGTTCGGAAATATGAAATTATTGCTGTTCCTATTCCCGTTTTCCCTCTGAAATCCACCAGGCCCCACAGGGAACGCTCCATGTCTGACATTCGAACGGCATCACCAGGGCCAGAAACTCGTCAGGATTCAAGCAGGGATTTGACTTTTACACGGAGAACAGGAATATCCAGAGTTACAACGGGAAGTATTAAAAAAGGCAAAAAAAAAAAAAAAAGAAAAGAAAAGAAAAAAAAAAAAGGCTTTGGAAAGGATCTAAAACTTTCCTGGCTTCAGGCATAAACTGGAGTTTAACTATTGGGAATTAGGAGGAAATCTCTGCTGGTGGAGGAGCCGTGGGCTCGCTCTGGTGGTTCCAGCCCCTGCCAGAGGCGGGATGCTGGAGCAGATTCCTGCAGCCCGGGTGATTCCCGGAGCTGGGGACACCAGGCCAGCTGAGTTCCCTCTCCAAGTCCTGTAAAACTCGACTTCCCATTCCCAAACCCCTCTGGGATGCTGGAGTGTCTGGGATCCCAACAACTCTGCGAGGGAAGTCATAAAAGAAAGTCATCATCATAATAATGGAAATATTTCCATTCCTATAAAAAGTTTTACAAAACCTTAAAGAAAGAAAAAAAAAAAGGAAAAAAAAATAAAATAAAAACGAAGCCGGTGTCTGCGAGGTTATAAAGTGGATTTAAATTAGGAACAAGTGCTTTTCCAGCCAGGACGGATCCGGGATGACTGGGAAGAGCAGAACCCGCCTGAGCGATGCCGGAGCACACGTGCAGCCCTGCACACAGCCGGGAGGGATCCGCAGCATCCCGGCTCCTGCTGCTCATCTCCCGCAGTTCAAACACGGCCAATATTCCAGGGATTCTCCGGATGCCGCATCCAGAGGGGCTCATCAGGATCAGACCTTCCCCCAGGCAGAGAGGCAGGGACGGAGTCCAGTCAGTCAGCGGGAAGATCCAACGACACCCACATGCAGCGGGAAAGGGTGGGTTTGGTTAAAAGGGGAGGGAGGAGCCCCCTCCAACGGCAACAGCAACAGAAGCTGCACAAATGGATCGTTAATTACCATTAATTACCATTTCAGACTCCCGAGCTCCGCCACTGAACCACCACTCCGCCTTTTTTGTTCCCCCCTTTTATCCAACCACCTTCCGTAGGACAAAGGGGAAGGAAACGGAGCATTACAAACGGAGCAACGAATCCCCCCCTGCCTTCGGTGGGACCATATGGCAACGAGGGTGTATTAATTACCGTGGCTTTTAATTAACAATTGCTTCATCTGAGCAGTAACATTTCCTTGACATCCCCCAACTCGCCGCTAACCTGCGCGGAGCACGCGCCATCCCAGTCATCAATCCCGCTTTATTGACGCCCATCCCTCCCGCAAACAGGCACGATCCCAGGGTTTTCCAATTAACACCTCCGAACTCTCTAATTAGCGCAATTAACAGGCTGATGGATGCCCGGAGCTTCCCTGGGAGGGAGGGGCTGGAGCGGGCGCTGGGGCTGCGGGACGAGGCTCCCACCGAGTGTGCCACGATTCCCGTGGGAACACCAGGTGTGTGCCGTGCCATGGAGCCTGGCACTGCCATGGAGCCTTCCGGAAGGGAAGGATGGACCTGGAGGTGACCAAACCCATGGACTCAAAGCAAAGGATGTGGGATTTTAGGAGCAGGAATAGCAGATGAAGCAGTGATGTCGCCCCAAAAAAAAGCTCCCAAGGAATTTTGGGCCATCCGGACCCATCCGGAGCAACGCCACTGCTCCGCCTGATTCCATGGGCACAGAAATTAAATGGCACTTCTCAGCCCCCAGGAGCTGCTGGAGCAACCACAGCCACACCACGAGCTCCTCAGAAGCCACTGCCCCCACACTGATTTCAGCAGCTTTCCCTATTTCTCATCATCCTCGGCACCGCAATCCTCGGCAGCTCCGCAACTTTGGGCTGCCCTTCATGGCCCAGTGTCACCTCCACCCTGCTGTCCCTGTCCTCGAGTCCCCACCCCCGACCACCGCGGGTATCCCCAGCCACAAACTCCAAGAGCTCCAAACTATCACCCAAGAGGGAGGGAGGAGGAAAACCAGTGGGAAACACCGCTGGGAAAACTCTCCTGGCCACGTCTCCACGAGCTGGGACCGCACAGGTGACACGACACACTGACACACAAACCGACACTGAGACATTCCAGAGGCCGTTTCCACCCTTCCCACCACATCCCAGTCCCAAAGCAATATTCCAGAGCCTTCCTCCCAGCTCCAGCCTCGCCAGGACGCCGAGGGGAGCAGGCGGCCTCTCCCGTGGGTACCAGTGGATCCTGCAGGAGCACGGACCCGGCAAATCCCCCAAAGCCCTTGGAAATCTGCAGGATGCTCCTCTGCACAGCTGGAAGGAGAAGAGGACTCAGGAAAGCTGGATGCCAGGCACTGGATCTGCTCCCAGCTACGGAAAGTTGAGCAACCCGCCCGTCCTGCTCCAGCACCGCCAGGCTTTAGGAAGCGGCTGTTAATCCTAAAAGGCTTCGGCTGGAAGAGAAGCAGCAGCTCGGGATTGCTCCGAGAGTGGCTTTTTACCCTTTAATTAACACATAAACACATGGAAATGTGGAGAGGGGATTAAAATAAAAGTCTGGGGGAGCTGAAACGAATCTGGAGCATTACCGTAAATTAGAAGATATTTAAGGAACCAGGGACCGGCTAAGCTCAGGCACTGCTTTAATGGGATCTCACCTCTGGGCACTTTCATCTCCCACTTTCATCTCGCTCCCAGCAACTTCTTTGGGAAGAGCCAACCTCCGGCGCTTCACCTTCACCCCCAGCTCTCCTCACCTGCCTCGGTGCCAGCCCAGCCCAGCCATGCTCGTGGGTACCAGGGACTGGCAGGCAGCAGAGAGCCTTTGCTGCTCCACGGAAACCAGGCAGGGATGGCCACAGAGAGGTTCTCCTCCCGAAAAAAATTGGGAATCCTCGGATCAGCTCACTCAAAGAGCTGGAGAGCACCTGGAAGTGTAAGGACTCCAATCTGGGATTGTTCCCGTGCTCCTGGCGAGCCCCACCTGCCTCTCCAAAACCTTTCACCCTCGGAGCATCCTTTGCTCTGCGGAGCTGCCCCAACTGCGGCCAACCCCACAGCAGATCCCACCCAGGAATGCCCAGCCCACACAGGGCATTCCCAGAGACACCAATGCCTGCCTGGCACCTCTCCCATTCCCTGCCAAGCTTCAGGAACACAAAACCCCTCCCAGAGTGGGTGTGGGACTGGCTGGATGTGGCCAGGCCGGTGCTGGGACAGCGGGGCTGTGGCTCCGTCCCGGAGCACGTGCCGGGCACCGCTGCTGCTCCATCCTGCTCCATCCCGGCTTCCCCTCGCTGTGTTCTTGAAAAGATTAAAAAAAAAGGAACCCCACTCCATCTCATTAAGAAAGTAAACACAAGAGCCGTCTAAGTGTCTAATTAAGCTTCTAATTAGTCCCTGCTTGTTACTAATGCAAATTAGATTACGCCGCTTAACTACAGCATGTCCACAACACCCTTGTTAATTGCGGCCTTTTGAAATTAAATTACTCCCTAATTAGCATATCAAAGCCATTGATTCGGAGCCAGGAAAGATGAGGGCAGGAGGAAGCCGAACGCCAAGTTTTGTTAATCAGGGACGTCTAATTAAATAGTGACGTCAAGCACGGGGCTCCCACCTCGATGCTCCGGAGCCACCACACGTGGGGACCCGGGGCACCCTGAGCAGGGCAGCCCCTCGGTGGGAGCTGGTGGGCTCTGCACCCACCAGGGATCAGTGCTGAGGAGCTGGAGCACCGTGGTGGGGCGGGATGCAGGTCTGGTACCTGTGTCCCATCAGGTCGGGATGCAGGTCTGGTATCCCTTAGGCTGGGATGCAGGTCCAGCACCCCTGTCCTCTTAGGCTGGGATGCAGGTTTGGTACCCATGTCCCGTCAGGCTGGGATGCAGATCCAGTTCCCGTGTCCCATCAGGTCGGGATGCAGGTTTGGTACTCATGTCCCATCAGGCTGGGATGCAGATCCAGTTCCTGCATCCCATCAGTTTGGGATGCAGGCCTGGCACCTCTGTCCCATCAGTCTGGGATGCAGGCCTGGCACCTCTGTCCCACCAGTTTGGGATGTAGGCCTGGTACCCAATCCACTGGGAGCAAGGCTGGGGGCACAGCCCAAAATCCAGGAAGCCCCCATGGAGCTACACCAGCCACCGCAGTGCCAGGTTCAGCCCTGCATCCCCTAATTTCTCATTCCCCTAAAAACTTGCTTTCCTTCTGCCCAACACGATCCAAATGAGAATTTAAAGGCCAAACGTCCCAAAACACACCCTCTGTGCACATGGATCAGGGTCACCCTCTCCCCAGCCCCCAAAACCCTCGGTGACCCCACACAGGAGCAGGAGAGGCGCCTCAGTGAGGATGGGTAGGGCTGGAAGAGCCTCTCACCTGTAGGATCCCAAATCCAGCTCAGCACAAGAAGTGAGGGGACAGTGCAGGGCACAGGGGGATGTGACAGCGGGGTCCTGACACCAAATCACCCCGCAGGGCACCGGACTGGGGGGACACATCCCCTCCCCATCCATGAGGATTCCTCGGATGGGACACCCCCACCTACATCCCCATCCCAGATCCTTCCCTCAAAGACAACCAAAACCACCTCTCTGCTCTCACTTGGGTTATCCCCCAATACCTCCAACCCCAAATTCTCAACGGGACATCCACAACAGAGCCACCAGGGAAGAGATTGGATCCAAAGGCAGAATCACTCCAAGGAGAGTGAAAGTGAAGCCTAATTTTGAAGTTCTTTCAATAACTTCCTGAATGACCCAGTTCTTCCCATCTCATAACTTTTCCTCTCTCGTTTTCTTTTTTCCTCTTTTATTTTTGTTTAAAGAGGTGGGAAGGGAAAAAAAAAAATAAAGGGACGAAGATTGGAAAAGTTTAATAGAGGGAGAAAAAGTCTATTAAAAAAAAAAAATAAATAAGGCAGGCAGCCCGTCTCAGGGGAAGAGCTGAAATATTAAAGAAAGCAAAATTGCTTCTCCGGCTGCCGAGGCAGAGCAGGAGAATGGAGCGGCTGGAAAAGAAGGAACGGGGCACTTTTAATTGAAAAAAGGGAGATTCGAATGAAATATCCAATATCCCCCGTTAAAGAAAGGAAGAAGGATGGACCTTGGCCGCCGAGAAATTGCTCAAACCCCAACTTTTCTTTCTCTCCCCCTTGCTTGGAAGTTATAGGAAAGAGGGATGAGAGAAAGGAAGGGAAAAAAGGGTCTTTCATCCGAGAGGAACTCAGGGGGAATGGAGGAGGAGGGCGGGGAGAGAGAGAGAGAGAGAGAGCAAGTTTTATTCATTTATTTTATTTTATGAGATGAGTAAAAATAATATATTTAAAATTAAAAAAAAAAAAAAAAGAAAGAAAAGGCCGAGTTTTACAATGTCCCAGTGTTTGGAAGCAGCGGAAAGGAGCGGAGAGGGGGGAAAGCAACTAAGAACAGAAGGGCCGGCTCCAACCACCCACCGCACGAGCCTCTCTCCCAACGAGATTCAATTAATTGATAACAAGAGGCATCAAATTAATTTTTCAAGGATGTTAGATTTTGATGAAGGAAAAAATCTCTCTGATTTTAATCGGGGCGGCGTTTAAAAGGCATAAATGAATATCCCTTTCTAATCATCTGAGGCGCCGAGGAAGCACCAAGCGGTTAACGTGGAAATTCAAATCGTTTAATTAGGGGGGGTGGGAAAGAGGGGAGGTGGCTGTGGTGGGGGAAGGGGGCCTGGGGTTTTCTTTTTAAAGAGCTTTATGAAGAAATTATTTTAAAAAAAAATTATATTTCTTTCAAGCATCCTCGCTCTCCCCCCCCTCCCTCCGACTCCTTCTCCCAGCCCCGGAATGCAGCAGCACTTGGAAAAAGCCATCTCGGAGCGTTTTGCTTTTGAATAGAGACCATTCCCCAGCACAATCTAATTAACAGAAATGATAATGAAGAGGGTGGGGAAAAAAATTTCAGAGGGAACAAAATAAAAAAAAAAACCAACCCAAAACCTCCAAACTCCCAGGGAAACAAAATACAAACCCCACGGGATAAGGTGAGATTCCCACCAGGCACAATTCCCGTCCATCGCTCTGCGCTTCCACACGGGATGAGGGTTTTAGGATTTGGGATGAGGTTTTCAGCACAATATTCCCCCAAAATCCTGTTAAAATAATTACCAGCCGCTCCCATTGCCGGTGTGGGACGGAATGCAGCTGCAACCAACAGGGCATCACCCCGGCAGCGCTTTCCAAAGGTTTTCCCGGCATCTCCCCGTAAATCCCGGCTCGCTTCAAGCCTCTCCCACACGCCCAGTGCCTGGCTCACACTGGTTTGGACACTCACGCAGTGGGGACACATCCCCCTGGTGCAAATCCCACCTGGAATTCCTGCTGGAGCATCCCACCGGCACCAGAGCCCTCATCCCACCCGGAGCTCACGGAACGCTCCAGTCAAAATCTCCTCCGTGCCTCCAGCACGCAGCCAGGATGGTCCCACACTTGCCTGGGGCACCTGAGGAAGAGGAGGGATCTTCCTCTTGGATGGAGGCACAAAGGAAACCGCCCTGGCTGAGTGAGGAAGAGCAGGGACACGGGAAAATGTCCCGACTCAATCCCTGGGAAGGGCGAAAGCTCCTGGAAAATGAGGGAAGCTCTGAAATCAAAATAAACCCCAAACCCCAGGAGCTCCCCCTGCCCCATCCCCTCGGGAGAGGCTGCAAAGGGCAAGGAT
The DNA here is from genome assembly GCF_017639235.1 of Corvus kubaryi. Lineage (NCBI taxonomy): Eukaryota > Metazoa > Chordata > Aves > Passeriformes > Corvidae > Corvus > Corvus kubaryi. The sequence goes on along the minus strand of NW_024582078.1, from coordinate 2,082,790 downwards.
GGAGCCAGGGAGGAAGAAAATTCCCTGGAGCGGGTGCGAGACACTCTGGAGCGGGATGAGGAGCGATGCCAGGGCTGGGACTCGGCCTCCCACGTCCCACCCGGAGCGAAATTTTCCAGCCGAGTTCGAGGCAAGTCAGACTGGAAGCTGCTCAAAGTCTCTCCTGGCCTTCAAATAATCCAGAGGGGAGGAAAAAACAGGCAAGGTACCTATGGACCAGGAGGGAGGGACTCGGGATGCCACAAGTTTTCCCAGACTCCGTCACGTCTGTGCAAAAATTCATCCGGAGCAGGCTCTGGTTAATGCACTCCCCGCCGCATCCACGGCAAATCCCGTTTCCATGCAGGAAGAGGCCTGGTTTCCATCCAGAAATTATGCTGCTCACGAGGAGGGAGAAGAAAAAAGGCAGTGGGGGGGAGAACTATCCTTGGGCATTTTCAAACTCCCGGTCTGAAGTCCATTTTTCTTTGCATCCCGATCGGAGGCAGCGTGACCCAAGGCTGGCTCCGTCTCGCAGCGCTGCCGGAGCCCAGCTCCACGCTTCCAAACAGCTTCCCTGGTTTTATTCCTGCACAGCTTGGCTTCTCCATGGACAGACTCGGCATCTCCTGGTTTCTCTGGGCACCTGCCACCCCCATGGAGCAAAGGCAGCCCCGCAGACGAACACGGCTCCCGACAGCTCGGCTGGGAATAACCCCGGAGATTTCTCCAGCGTTTTCCTCAAAGCTGGGAAGCGGCGTGTTCGGCAGGGCTGTGCTGGGATCCTGCCCTGGGAACGCTGCTGGGTGCCCATGGAGGGGAGTGGGGTGGTGCATTTAATATCTGAGGTGCTTGGGAAGAGAGCAGGAGAGGCAGGAGCATCCCTCGGAAGCGGGAAGTGCTTCCCAGCCTGTGCTGAAGCCAAAAGGTCACCGGGGTCCCCTGTGCTCCTTCTCTGTGTCACCTGGATGAGCCTCGTCCAGCACCACGTCCTCTTCCCAGGAACATCCATCCCCCTCTGGGACTCTTCCATGGGGAATGCGGGAGGTGCTGCCTGGCCCAGCGCGCCCCCGGCTGCGGATGCATCCCGCAGGGATGGCAGCAAAGCTCTTCCGTGGCTTCAGCGTCCCTCTGGATGCCAGGCTGGAGACACAGGGAAGGGATCTGGTCCCGCAGCATCGCCCCGGGGTCACGCTCGGCATTCCCAGGTCGTGCTGATCCATCCAGGCTCCGACATCCCCACAGCTCAGCGAGAGCGGGACACGGCACCTTCCCAAACCCAGCACATCCCTGCTTCGTGGATTGGGACAGAGCTAGGGAAGGGGGAACTGAGTCGATGTTCTGAATCCCTGCTCATCCCAGGCAATGCTTCCTCCTGGGAATAGCACGATCCTGAAGGCCAAATCCAGGAAGCCCCGGAGCCCAGGAGCAGCACCCCGGTGGCTGCTGCTGCTCCAGCTCGGTGGAAGGAAGGTGCCCCCCGGGACACACAGCGCCATGCAAATCCCAGGGATTATTCCCAGGAATTGGGCTCCCCCCATACCTCCTAAAAATAACCCTCATCCTTTAAAATATTAATTAATGATTCACCAATTCCTGTCACCCTCCCCTGCAGTCCTGGCATCCTGTGAGCACCTCTGGGTGCTGGTGCAGGGAGGAGCTCGAGGTCCCTGGTGCCCACCTGGCTCCTGACGTGTCCCCTGCCCGGGCAGGACTCACCAGCGGACAGCTGGATGCTGCTTTTTTAGGGAAGATCCCAAAAATCCCCAGCCCAGGGCTCTGGCTCGGGGTCCCAGGTGAGGGTGCCCGCCTCAGGCTGGGTGCCCACCCTCTGGGTGCCACCTTTGGCCCACGGCAGCCACAACACAGCCCCCAGCTTCTCCACAATCCGGTCACATCCTCTTCCCACATCTCCTGTGAGATGGGAACACACAGAACCCTCTCCCTGTCCCCAGACTGTCCCTGGGTGGCGATCACCCACTGTAGGACACGCTTCTGGCACTGGCCACACCAGGCAGGGCACCAACCCAGCTGTCCCCAGACCAAAAATCACCACATCGTGGTGAGGGAAGGACACGGCACCGGCACAGAGCATCAGACAAGATGGAAAGAGGACACAGCTGGGGACACCAAATCCCTCAGGGACATGAGCCACATCCCCATGTGTCCCCCACGTCCTCTCCAGCCCCAGCACAGCCCTGCCCGCTGCCAGAAGTTTTCAACCCCCAGTTGTTATTTTAAACCCCCAGACAAGCCCAGCAATTCGTGCTCATTCCCAGAGCGATTCCCAGAGTGTTTGTGTCTGCAACAGCGCTTGGGAAGCACCAGCACCGCAGTGCAAGGACATGTCCCCTCTGAGGGGACACGGGGCTGTCCCTCCATCCTTTTCCCAGAGGGATGGGCACGGCCCTGTCTCCTCCTGCAGCTCCATCCCAAATTTACAGCTGGGAATTCAGCAGCACCGACGCTCCTGATGCATCCCCTGCTCCGGCACGGCGGGGACACAAGGGACCGATGGCACCGAACCTCCCCAGAGCCAGCAGCACCCCCCAAACGACCCCCTCACCTGCCAAAGCCCATCCCACTGCACTCCCAAAGGGAGCAGACTCTTCAGCAGGGAGTGTTTTAAACCCCCCAGCCCCATAACCCAGCGGGATCACTCCGGCATTCCTCCTTCCCAGACACAGCCTGCAGTGCTGGTGGAAAACCTGTGAATGCAGGGCTGAGCAGGGTTTGATCCATGGACGGGGCTGCTCTGACAGCTCCAAAGTCTGACCCAGAGTCGGAGCAGCGGCTCCACTTCCCAGGGAAAACGGCCTTTGTTCAGTGGGAGCCCACTGGCATCCAGGGAAAGACTGCAAGGGATTTGGGAACAGGCCCTGCCATGTATCCTTTGAGAAACGAACCGGGCTTTACAGGAGAAGTGGGAATTACCCAGCCAGGGCCGTGCTGATCCCGACCTGCTGCCGCATCCGGAGGGTCCCCAGCATCCCTGAGGATGCAGAGCCCAGCCCTGGGATCCATCCCGTGGGAAGGAGCCGGGCTGGACCCTGCAGCTCCCAGCACTTTTGGGTTTGACTTGGGGAAAGTCAACCCCAATTGCAGCCCAAATCTCACTGCTGTCGTGGGAAAAGGGGATGCAGTCAATGTTGTGCCGTACCACGGGAGCGGAGCTCAGCCAGAAACCCCCTGCCAGGGTTTCTCTGGCACGCTCGCGCTCCCACCCCTCACAGGATGGATTTTTGGACATTTCCCTTCTCCTGTTCCTCTCGGGAGCACATTGAGGGCTCAAAAAGCACAAAAGTCCCCAAAAAGCACAAAAAGCCAGAATTACAGAGATTTTCCCCAGTTCTTCCTCTCCACCTCCATGGGGGAGCAAGGGCTCTGCTGCCAAACCCAGACCCCTGTGCAAGCAGCACCCTACAAACCCCGAGTGCTTTGGGGTCAGAGGGACAGGAATGGATCCTGCTGGAGGGGCACAATTGAGGATGAGCACCCCAAACCCCGGGGTCCAAGAGGCTGAGACAAACTGGGAGTGATGGGATGATCAGGAGCATCACCCTCCTCCTCCTCCTCCTTCTCCTCATCCCCCAGCCGCAGCTTTACCCACCCAGCAGGTGACAAGGGCCCCTTTTGTTTCCCAAATGAGGAATTCCTGTCAGTTTTGAGATTTAATTTATTAATGGGGAACCTCTGTGGCAGCCTGGCTCCCCAAACCCTGCTCGGGCAGGGCGGGATGGGATGGGATGGGATGCGATGGGATGCGATGGGATGGGACGGGATGCGATGGGGGAGGCGCTGCCCTGCCCACAAACCCAACCCCATCCCAGCAGGACCCTGTGCATAAAAGTCCATCCAGGAAGCTGCAGGGAAAGCAGGCTGGGGTGTAAAGGAGAAACGTAAATTCTCGGGAAACAATCCCAGAGAAAGGCAAAGCTGGAGACTTCATAAACCCCACCTGAATCCACCTCGGCAAAACTCCGGGGCTTTGCAGCTCTGCCCGGCCCAGCACATTCCCAAAATCCACATTTCCTGCCTCAAAACTTACGGGACGCTTCTCCCTATGCCTTTATTTGCTCTTCTCGTGTTTTTATCAGGCCCGGCGATGCCGTGTTTCTCTTCCCGATCCAAGCTACCCCACGCTCCAGGGAATTTCCCTCCTGCTACCAGGTCTGGCAGCATCCCAGAGGAAGGACCAGCCTGCTGGGTGCCAGGAACCCTCCTAGGGGCACAGAGCTCCTCCTCAGCTCCCTCGCCGCTGGGACAAGCGGCACCCAGAGGGGACACAAGGCCCCAGGACACAGGAGAGCTCCTCTCCCTCTCCAGCACAAGGTCTCTACCGAATATTCCCACCCGGATCCTGGCCCAGTTCAGCCCAAAACTCCGGATCCTCAACAAGGAACTTCAGCTCTGCCAGGTATTCCCTGCCACAAGTTCTCCCTTCACCCCGGGTGGCTCCTCCGAGCCCCTCGTGACCACCCCGAGCCCCAAAGCCTTTTCCCGAGGCTGCAGTGGGGCACCTTTCCCCCATTCCGGGATGTCCCCTGCCATTCCCGGCCATCCCTGCCAGGCATTTCCTTCCCCTGGGAGCTGGAGCTGAGGAATCCAGGAGCTGAGGAAGCCCCAGGTCCCTGCATGGTGTGGGGACACTCCTGCTCTGGGAGCATCCTCCTGGCAGCTCCAGGACCTTGTGGGCAAAGCGGGATCCGCCGAGCTGGAACCCCCATCCCAAGGGATGTGCTGAGATCCCAGCACGGACGGGAGGCACCAGCGGAGCCGTGAGCTCAGTGCCAGCTCCAGGAGCTGTTCCTGGGCCACGGAGCACTGGCAGAAGGGCACTGGGAGTCACATCCCCACTCCTGGGCACGGCAGACACCCGGGAGAGGCAGGAATCCGAATCCAAGGGGTCTCCAGATGGAGGGAACTCCTGGGAACACGGGATCGCAGCTCATCCCTCGCTCCACAGCACAATTCTGGCCTTGCATTCTGCATTAAGCCACCAGCCTCGAGCCCTCCTCACTGTCCCTCTTTCCCAAGGCATCTTTTCCCAGTCCATGACAGCTTCTCCCCAGGTGGCCCCATCCCATCCTGTTGCAGCTGGGCCCCAGCTCCCAGCCTCACAAGAAGCAGCAAAAAGAAAATCACTCACCCAAAATCTACAGGTTGTAGAATAAACCAGGACTTGGAGGAAGCAAGGGAAGGGTTTGGGATCAGAGCTGACCGATCCCGAGGGAAGCTGGCAGTGGGATGCTCAGCCAGGAACCTGGAATGGCACCGTTTTTGTGCCCTTATCAGCCTCGGAGCAGGGAGATCCCTGTGGATAACCCCAGCTCTGCAGCGACCTGGCACAGGGGTGTTCCAAGGATTGTTCCATCAGCACCTGCTCCGGGCGAGCAGCTCATCCCAGCCACGGATCCACGGCTGTGGAAACGGGAGCAGCATCTCCCTGAGCTCCGGAGCTGCCAAACACAACCTGCACAGCACCCGGAGCACAAACCCATCCCACTGTGGCTTCCTCCTCTTCCTTTTCCTCCTCCTCCTCCTCCTCCTCCTCCTCCTCCTCCTCCTGCTGGGGCCATCCCGGTGCTCCCCAGCCCCGTCCGCCCATTCCAGCTCCGGTCACACCGGAGGAGTTTTCCCAATGAGGCAGAAAAAAACCACTTCCAATTCACCTCCAAATCATCCCCCGCCGTGGGATTTTTCTCCTCTTCTATCATCTCCAAAATCCTTTTGCACCTTTCCACAGTTTTGAAAGGAATCTTCCACCAAATCATTTTATTGCCCCGACTTCTGCCTCCGATAAACCCAGCGCGGAGCCCTGAGCAGAGCAAGGTGAGATTTCCTCCACATCCACCCTCCGCTCCCTATTCTCCTTGGAAAAATCCCTGTTTTCTCTGCCAGCCTGGCTTCACAGCCCGGGAGGAGGCACAGCTTCTGCCGGAACACGCTGCCAACGGCTGCTGCCAACCTGCCAGGGCACGGGAGCCCTCGGGAAGTGTCACCCGGGGCTGGCACCGCCGGCACCGCGTCGCTCCACCCCAGCGAGCACTCGGCACAAGAGGCTGCAAGCACAGCCTGGCTTTTCCTTAAAATAAAAAAAAATCCCAGCAGAAAGGATCCCGACTCATACCAGGCACCCTTCCCTGTGCATCCCGGTGCCAACCCCGTGCCCACGGCAGAGGAATCCCTTGATAACTTCCCTCCCCTTCCCTCCGGCTCATCCCTGCTCTAGCAGGATCCCTGTGAAACAAATCGTGGCTTTGGACTTCTCCTCGCCTCCTCCTCTGCTTCTCCTGCCTCTCCTCTCTCTGTTTTCCCTGATGCCATTCCACTCCCAAACCCATTTTTGTCACGGGCAGCTGGATCACCACAACACGTTTCGTGCTGGAGCCTCGCCTGGGCCATGCCAAGAGCCGGTTAAATTAGGAAAAGTTTGTTAAAAAAACCAAAACAAACCTCTCAAGCAGCGTCTTGGCTGGATTTTATCTACCAAACACTTGGAGGGGGGGGGAGGAGAAAAAAAAAAAAAAGATTAGGAAGTTTTTCAAGCTCTGCCCAGCCCCATCTTGATCTACAAGTTCTGTTTGACTTGAAAAGGTGCAGCACAGGGAGGTTTTGGAAGAGATAAAATGGGTGCAAGTCCTTGCTCTGAGCTGGCCCAGGAGCCAGCGCTGCTGGTCACAGCCCCACGGCCATTCAGGGGACAGTGGGGCCACCCCAAGGGTCACCAGCTCCGTGCAGGGCCATGTCCCAGCTCCCGGGGTTATTTCTGAGCCAGCTGCTCCCCCTGAGTTTCAATCAGGTGCATCTAGGAGCGGCTCACGGAGGATTTTTATACCTTCCGAGGCAAACTCATGGAAATTCCAAGCTCTGAGTGGTTTTATTTACTCCCTTTTTCCTTCTCTCTCCCACTAACGGAGCTCATCCCTCTGTGGGAAGATGCCCACGGAGCAGCACCGAGCCCCCCACCCTGCGGAATCCGTGCTGGAGGAGCTGGAAACTGAAGAGGAAGGGACAGGAAATTTCAAGTCCCCACTTCCAGAAGTGGCAGGTGACGCCGAGGCGGCAGCGGGCTCACTTCGGGAGCGGAGGATAAACCCAGGGTGGCCCTGGAGGAGGAGGTGGGAACCCCCCCCTGCATTCAGAAGTGGGGAACATCCCCTGGAGACCCCAAAACCACCTGCCAGCCACATCCCAGCGCTCTGCTGGGCTTCAAGCCCACAGGGATGAAGGGGGGAAAAAAACCCCCACCCCTTGCCGAAATAAAGAGAATTTTCCCAAAACCTTCAGGCTCCCAAACCCCACCACAGAGCGGGAAAGGCAAGGAGCCATAAATGTGTATGAGTTATAAACCCGGGGACCTCCGGGCTTCTCCTCCCGCCTCTCTCCGGTGGGAAGAATGAGCCCATTCCCCTTGCCCCCCACCTTGCTGCCACAAAGGCGATCCCAGCCCCACAACTCCCCCCCTCCAGCCCTGCTCCCCCCCAGCCCAACAAAAAAAAAGAAAAGGGGGGGGGGGGGGGGGGGGGGTGAAAAAAAAAAAATAAAATCAAAGGAGAGAAAACCCTGAAAGCCGGAGCCCCTCCCCAGCCCCACAGCGAGACACAAACATCAGCAGACTCAAAGCATCCCCCGAGCCAGCAGCGGAAAAGAAAAGCTGCCGGGCTCTCCGGGCAGCAACTTCACAACTGAGTGCACTCGCATTCCTGCCGGGTTATTAGGAGAGAAAGGCCGAGGGCCCGAGGAGATATTTTAGTGTCACTTGATTTTATACACTGCCCTGGTTTTTTGGTGGTGGTGGTGTTTTCCGAACGCTCTCCGCTCTTCCCTTTCCAAAGGGGATGTAAAAGCTTCGGCCGCCCGCTTTCCAGGGAGGACAGCGGGGCTGGACATGGCTTTTACAGATATTTTGGACATTATCTTTTCTCCAGCCCCTTCCCCACCTCTCCCAGCAGCAACTTTAATCCGTTTTATTCCACCTCGCTCCGTTTGCTCAGCCTTTCCCCCCTCGCCCACCCCTCGCCTCCTCCTTCCCTGACCCCGCTGGGCGACGCATCCCGGGGTGCAGGGCTTAGGGGGGGGATTTTCCACACCGATCCCGTTCTCCTGCACTTTTTCCAACCCCCCCATCAAATCCAACTTCGTGCTTCTCAGCGGTGCCACTTTGGATTTTAGATTTTATCCCCGGAGCGCTGCTCGATCCGGCCGGGAACGGACGCACCCCTGTGCCCACACTGAGAACCCCATTAAAAAAGGGCTTTGGGATAGGGGAGACCCACAAAAAACCCCCCCTGAACAAATAATAAATTAAAATTACGAATCAAAATAAACGGGGAGCAGCTCAAAGAGGCAGCTCACAGCATTATTTGGGAGCAGAAGGAGCAGGAGGGCTCTGGGATCTTCTCCACAGCCCCCAATCCCACACCACAAAGGGCAGGAGAAGCCGGAGCCTCCGAGGGCTCTGCAGCCCTTACAAAGCTCCCTGGCTTGGCACAGGGAATTCTGCCCCTTCTCCCCCACGTTTTCCCCTTTCCCAGTTCGATTTAAGCAACCTGAATGAGAAAAAAATTAAATAAGAAGGGAGAGAACGGAGTAATTTTTCCAAACCTGATCATTTCCTCCATCCACCCGCTCCTGCAGCTGGGTGCATTTATTTCTGATGGGCTTTAAGGTGGGGTGGCAATTAAAAAACAAAAAAAAAAATTGAAAATCCTTAATTTAGAGTTTTATTTTGGAAAACCCTGAGACTTTGCTGTGTTTAAATTGAGGATATGGGGAGGCATGAAAGGGAACACGTCCCCGCCGACACCCGGGACCGGGTCACGCCGCCCGCGTGAGACACATGTTGGGTTGATTTAACGTCAAATCCCTGCTCTCCACGGAACGTATTCCCCGCGTAAATTTTTAACACACCAGCAGAAATTTGTAAAAGTAAATCCTCCTTCTGGTTTGGGTTAAAAACCAACCCAACCTTTTAATACAGAAACTAATAACAATTTTATTGTCTGCCCCACAGCTTTACGACGCTCGCAGAGGAGTGAGGTCTTAATCCGATGGAAGTTGGGGTGGAGGGTGGGAAAAGGAAAATCTTGGGGTATCAACTGATGGGGAGGGAAGAGCTGCCTGAAGCTGAGGAGCGATCCCAGGCAGGAATTCGGACACGAATTCCTCCAGGACTATATTAAGAGCAGCAGCAGCAAAAATAAAAAAGAAATAAATCTCAGTGCAAGTTTTCCGAGCGGGTACTTCCCGACCACGACTCCCGGGGAAGTGGGGTTTGCAGCGCCTGTGAATTATTCCCGCTTTCTCCTCCACACATTTTTCATTTGTATTAAAAAGTGCACAGGAGGGAGGGAGGGAGGAAGGGAGGGAGAGACACGCGGCCCTTGGCTTGTTTGTGTTTTAAACGGGCAAAGGGAAACCAGCATCGCTCCCGGATGGAAAAAGAAAACCCAATTACGCTCCACTTGTTCTCGCCCATCCACACCTCCGAACGCGCCCGCCAACTCAAACCAGATTTCCTACACCCAAAGAAATATCCAGAGCCATCCGCGGCACTTCCCGAAGTGCCCTTTTCTCCCGGAGAGGGGGAGAGGGGAGAGCAGACAGAGGCGCGTTTGTTTATCCCACGGAGCGGGGAGAGGGAGCCGGGAAGAATAGAAATCCCCGAACTTTGCCAGCGCCAGGAGAGCATCTCAACGACGGCGGACACCGGGGTGGGAAGGGGATGTTGTCGGAGGCTGATCCAGGGCTCCGGGTGAGCCTCCACGCGCTATTTGCCCGGGAATTTCGGGACTCCCAGAAGACGATGCTCCGTAATAAAAACTCTTCCCGAACACGTTATCACTGCCGGCACCACCAGCAGCCGCTGCCGGCAGCGTCCCCGCCGAGAGCTCCCGCGGCACCGGGTTAGAGAGACCCCCCCCAAATCCTTGGGAAAGCCCCCCCAACCTCTCTCCCCGTCCAAACAAAGGCGCACGGAACCCCCGCAAACTTTACAACCGGGTGAAACCCAGGCACGGGTGAGCCGCGGGGCAGCCGGCTGCCGTCAGCCCCTCCGGAATCCAAACCTGCGGGGGTTTCTCGGGAATATTCTCCAGCTCCATCCGAAGCCGTGCCTTGTCCTCCTCTCCCTCACCTTGCAGTCTGGGTTAGGATTTTGGACACGGCGGGTGGATTTTCCCAGGGCGCTGCGGGAGCGACGGCCGGGCTGGCTGCAGGTTGTCGGGGACGGCGGCGGCTGCTTCTCCCAGGAATTGCAAAACTTGGGGCAGACTTACGGATTTCTCTCCAAGGAGGGAATCACAACCCCGGGCCCGAGGAGCGGCGGGTCGAGGCTGAGTTAAAATGCGATGGGGGGGAGGGGGGGAAAGAGGGGGGAAAAAACCCACCCAAGCCCTCCAGCAGCCGGAATTAAACCAAAACTGCCGGAGAGAAAGGAAAAGATGGGGAGGAAATGGGAAGCACCAACAAAGGGAGCGCTGGGGCGGCTGCAGGGCAGGGGCGGCCGGGTCCCCCCCCCCGTGCGCTGCCCCCTCGGGGGGGGGCGGGCCCCCCAAGCGCCGGAGCGGAGGCGGGTCCGGATCCGGCACCGGCAGCGCGGCTGTGCCGGCGGCAGCGCAACTTTCCCGGGGCCCGACCCCCCCTCGCCGAGGGGGCTGCGACCCCCCCTCCCCTCCGCCGGCCGCCCAAACGCCTCAGGGACGGCGGCGGCGACCCCCGCGCCCGCCCGGAGCCGCGCACCCCGCACGCACCGGGACCCCCGCGCTGCTCGGGGCGCACGGAGAGCGGGGACCCCCCGCGCCCCCCCC
>NW_024582078.1:2070125-2071600 GCF_017639235.1 Corvus kubaryi | reverse complement strand
TTTGCTCATTAATGCCTGCGCTAATTGGTTTCTGCCGCGTTTGGTCCCCGGCGCGCAGCGAAGCTGTGGGGCTGGGGAAAGGGGGAGCGGCAGGGAAACTGAGGCACGGGGGGATTGGGGACACGGCTCCAGCCGCTCCGTGGGATCACAGGATCGTGCGGGTGGGGAAAGAGCTCTCGGAACATCGAGCTCAAGGCACGAGGCAGAGCCAGGAACAGAGGCGCTGACCCCGATTTACGGCTGGGAACAGCGAGAGGCTGAGCTGGTGACCCCAACACCCCCAACCCCGCTCTGTGCCACCCCCCCGTGCCACCCCGACATCCCGTCCCACAGCAGGGACAGCGTCCCCAGAGCCCCTGGGGGAGCAGAGCTGTGTCAGGGTGCTGGACCCAAACCAGCACCCAGATGTTGCAGCCAAACATCTGCACGGGGGTCCCAAAACTCCGTGAGGGGGCTGGACCCAACTCAGCACCCAGGGGCTGGTCCCAAACCCTCGCCCAGCGCTGGGGACACAGGTCAGGGTGACACAGATGGAGCAGGGCAGGGACCAGCGCTCGTTCCAGCCTTGCCGCTGTGGCTGCCTCAGAGCATTGGTTTGGGGGGTGAATTCCCACCTGCACGGGCTGGGGATGGATGATCCCACTCCACTTCTCCCACATGGAGAAGTTTTCCAAAGCCAGTTGCACCTTGATGGCACCAAAGAGCGGCCACGCTGTTCCCTTTTTGTTCATTCAAAAGGAGCTCTTTTGAAATTTCCATTTTATGGACAGCTAAAGTAGCTTTAAGAGGTGAAATTGGAATGAAAAGTATTTCAACCCACCTGGATATTTTTTTTCCCCCCTATAATTTAATTTTTTACAGGAAGCCTGGTTTTGGTTGGTTTGGTTTTTTTCTATTATTGAATGAAAAGTTAGGGAATTTCTGGGAGATGCGAAAGCTGCTTTTCTACAACTAGATTCTGGTGGCCCTAGGAAACACCCCATTGGTTTTGTCCCCAAAAATCTTCCCTCAAGGGGACAAACAGGATGAGGCCAAGCACCAGGCTGGCTCCTGGGTTGTGCTGAGCCCGAAACCGAGGTCTTAACCCACCCCTGTTGGAGTCCTGGGATTTTCCAGAGGGCTTGGCTTGCTCTCAGTCCCCTCTGGGCCTCCCCTCAGCGAGCCTCTGCTGCACCCACTTCTGCAGAACCCAGTCCTGGTGGAAGGAGCCCGAATTTCGTGGAAGAGGCGCCCCAGGCCCCATTTCTCGGAAGCGCCGTGGCTCCACTTCCTGCTGGCACCTCCTTTTGGGGGAGACAGCGTTCCCTCTCCCCTGCCATGAAAAACCAGGGGAGAACCGCTCCAGCCAGCCCCTGATTCCGTGTGACCCCTCAGACCTGGGGCCAGGGTGGCCAAGCAGGGCTGGCTCTGCATCCCACCCCACCCCACCCCATCCCATCCCATCCCATCCCATCCCATCCCATCCCATCCCATCC
>NW_024582078.1:2034553-2070115 GCF_017639235.1 Corvus kubaryi | reverse complement strand
CCCATCCCATCCCATCCCATCCCATCCCATCCCATCCCATCCCATCCCATGGATCCCGTCCCATCCCATCCCATCCCACCCCATCCCATCCCATCCCATCCCATCCCATCCCATCCCATCCCATCCATCCCCCAAGGGACACCTCCGCCAGACCAGGCTGCTCCAAGCTCCACCCAGCCTGGCCTTGAGCACTTCCAGGGATGGGGGAGCCACTGCCCATCGCTCCAAGCCCTTGTCCAAATCCCTCTCCAGCTCTTTCGGAGCCTCCTTAGGCATAAGGGGCTCTAAGGTCTCCCTGGAGCCTTCTCTTCTCCAGGCTGAACATTCTCAGCTCTCCCAGTCTGTTTCCGTGGCAGGGGGGCTCCAACCTTGGCTCAATCCATTCCATGCTCAGGACTCAGAGCCCTGGGACACTCCACTCCATTTTAGGGGGTCCCCACTCCATTTTAGGGAAGCGCAGTAGCTTCAACCCCCCCCCCCCAATCCAGCCCAGATCCCTCCCGGCACATTCCAAATCCAGCGAGCGCTGGAAGCTCCAAGACCTTTGTGAGTTCTCCCCGCACGTATCAGTCCATGACAAACACAATATCCGCTTTTATTTCATCCCAAACGGGCACTTTTCTGAGTGAAAAAACCGCTTTGAGCGACGAGCCTCGTCCAACCTGCGCTCGCCCTCTTTTCCCTACATCAGAGGAACCTCTTTGAAGACATCAAATGCCATTGGAGCAGGGAGGAGCCGCGCAAAAAGACGTGGGCAGCCTTCCACCGAGGGGAGTTCGGGAATGGAGCGTGGCCCCGAGATCCCTCTTTGTTCACCTATGTCAGCCTGGAAACGAGGCAGAGCAGGGAGGAGGGATCTGGGTGAGGAGACACGGATGGATCAGGGTCAGACAGGGTTTGGCAGGATCCCCTTGATGGGGTTTGGTCTTGGAGGGACCACCTCACTCCTGGAAAGCCAAAGGGAACATCAGGGATGCTGCAGGGATGAGGAAATTCCCAGGCAGGAGAGCACAGGTGCTCCTGCAGCAGCGCTGAGCTCCCAAAAGAAAGGGGGGAAGAGGGAAGGGAAAGAACTTCCTTTAGCTCTGCACCAGGTAAAGCCTCGGGCGTGGATCAGCTCCAAAGGGCCCAGCAGAGGCAGGAGGATTTGGAGCTCTGGGATGAAAGCTTTGCATGGATATAAAGCCCTGAGCCACGTGGGCAGAGCAGCAGAGTCGCAGTGGGGTGAGGGATCAGTCCCAAACACAGATTCCTTCAGCTCTTCCAGGAAAACTCCACCTTCCACCTCCGCCCGGCTCATCCTCGCTCTCCGCATCTGCGATCCACCCCCAAGCTCTCAACTGTGGGAAACTGCTCTTCCTGACAAAGTCGGGTTTTCTCTCCTCCAGGAAGTGTCTGATCTCGTAGCCAGGATATTGAAAACCTTTAAAACCTGAACATTTTCAGCCAAAGGATCGTGATCCTGTGTTAGCCTGGAATGGGAGCAATCCCAGTTTGCTGCGAGGTTGACAGAAGGCTGAAATCTTCCGTGGAAAAGGTCATTTTGGGTTTGTCCTAAATCCCACCCAAGGCAAAGCAGCTCTGAATCACCTCATCTGAAGCATCCTCAGGCTCTGAAGCACCCTCATCCTTCCAGGAAAGTCGTCTCTGAGATGAATCCAAAGCCCATTTGTCACCGGTTCTGAACGGGCATTCCTGCCAAAGGGGTGGTGGGGAACATCTCCTTTGGTTGCTCTTTTTCCTTCTACGGGAAGAGCAACTTCAGAAACAAAATCTGACTTCTCTGAAGGTGCTCGTCTGAAAAATCAGTGTTTGATGATGGGAACAAGTCCCCCTGAGCGCCTCTGCTTCCTGCCTTGTCTTGGATTGTCTCCCTCTTGCTTTCAAGGCAGAATAAAGGAAAAAAGCACACGGAAATAAGAGGAAGAAGAAAATTTGGGATGGGAGAATGGAGAGAACGGGGGGAAAAAGTTATTTTTCCCTCCCAGAGCAGTGTTTTGGGGATGGAGCTGTGCATTGGCACAGCTGAACTCCAAACTCCCATCCCTTCCAAGGAGGAAATTTCAACAGATGAGCAGCAAATCTGGTTTTCCACCCAAATTTCACAAGCCCTTTTCACCCCGGCCCCCTGTGGTGCCCAGCCATGCCCACAGCCCATCCCTCTGCCCGCTCCCTCTCCTCCCTGGGCATCCAGGCCTGAACCCCTGGGGCTCACCCCAGCACCCAAACACCCTCCTGGGCATCACCCGTGGGCGGGCAAGCGGAGCAGGGAGAGGGATCAGCCCTTCCCGGGGCAATCCCGCGGCTCTGGGCGCTGCACCCCCAGCCAGCACAGGGCTGGAGAGGCCGGGGGGTCCCACAGGGACCCCCTGAGGGTCAGTGCTGGCGTGGCCACGCTCCCAGGCTGCCGAGCAGACGGAGCAATCCGGCTCTGTCCGGACGTGCTGGCGAGGCCGTGGCCGCTGCAGCTCTTGGACCCCGCTCGCCTCTTGCGCAAGGCCGAGGGATGATGCACAGAGTTCCTGTAAGTGATGAGAGGCTCCTGGCTCCCCGGGAAAGCCACAGGCTGCTGCCTGTCCAGGGCTTGGCACTGCTCCCCTGCTCCAGCCACCAGAACCCCCGGTGATTCCCCAGGTGGGGGGAACCCGACACTCCCAGAGCTGGGGGGGTATCAAGGAAATGTTGCTGAATGTCAGAGCTCAGGTCAGAGCCCAGGCAGGGGCTTTGAGGGGGCTTTCATCACCTCAGAGCCCTGGCTGGTGGCTGGGCCGTGCCTCAGTTTCCCTTACTGCACACTGAGGGTCGGACTCAGCTGAGATTTAGGGAGCTGGAGGTAATGGAAAAGGGAGGGAAATCCCCATCTCCTGGGAGTGCTGCTCCCACACAGGGACAGGAAGATGTGGTGTTTGGGGGGTCCCCAGACAGTGCCCAATGTCCCTCTGTGCCCACAGAGCCCCATCCCGGGAGAGAAAGGAGCTCCAAGTGGAGATCTCCCAGCCCGGATGGAATTCCCTGAGCTCTGCCAAGCCAAGCTGTGCCAGCAGCCCTTGGGGACCCAGGACACCCGAATCCCCTCTCCCATCAGCACGTGCTGTGCTTTGCCTGCGGGATTTTCCCCCCTCCTCCTCTTTTTTTATCATTTCCCTGCTTTTCCAAGAACGTTACTCATCCGGACCAGGACGTGGCATCCACTGCTCCCGTGTCTGCCTTGTTCCCTCTGTTCCTCCAGGAGATGCTCACCCGCACGCGGTCGCTGCCTGTCGGAGCCGTCACGGTGCCGGCCGGGAATTACGCGCGGTGTAAGGTTGGAGGAAGGAGGGGGGAGGCCACATTCGCTGCTTTGTCTGCAGTTGTTCATTTCTCACCCTTTGATAGATATTTTTTTTCCCCCTCCTCTCTTTCTTCTCCTGCCAGTGTTCTCCGTCCCGGCTCCCTGAGCTCCCTCCTGCTCGCTCTTACTCCGGGCTTGGAGAATCTGGCTGAAGCCACGTCCTTTGCTGCGCTGTCCCACGGTCACAAAGGGGTCCCCTGACACCTGCCTGGGACAACCAGTCCCTCCCCTTGGGAACGCCCTCTTCCCACTCTGCCCACTTCCACATTTGCCCATTTCCGCTCATTCTTGGCCCAACTTCCCCCCATCTCTGCCACAATGTCCCCACACGGCACCACGGCACCAACCAAGGGGGGCAGAGCCCACCCCACATCCCCGCTCAGACCTGGTGTGTGACACCTCAGGCCGGATAGAGGAGGGGAAAACACACCCAGAAAGCCCCAAATCCCTGCTCCAGGCTCTCCAGAGGGTCCCTGCCAAGGGTCGCTGTGGGAATTCCTGTCCTGGCAATGCCAGTGCACATCCCGCTGTTCCCAGTGCGGCCTCGGGAAGACTCAACAGAAAAGCATTCGGGACACAAGGTCCTTCCCCTTCTCCACGCACACCCGCGGCAGATCAATGAATATTTTAACAAAGAAATATTTCATTAAAAGAGTTGATTGCTTAATGAACTGTCCCTGTGAGCCATCAAAACGCAATGGTTTTTTTTTTTTCCCTGCCTTTAACGAAGGCGAAGATTCATATCACGAAGAAGTGGCTTATCAAATTACCGTAATGGCCTGTGTAGAGCCAGCCTGGGGAGCGGCGTGGGGAGCCCGGGGGCTGCTCCCACTGGGAAGGGGACTCCACGGCCCCCATGGGTGTTGGGATGTCACCAAGCAAGGTGGGACAAAGGCAGGGTCCTTAGATCCCTAAAAACAGTGCTCGGGATAGTGGGAAGCAGGTTTGCTTCCCTTTGGGCTGCCAGTATTTGAGGGGAAGGACTATTCTCCATCCCTTTTTCTTCCCAACTTGAGAACATCGTGATAAAGGGACATGAAAAGCCATTTCTGATGTCTGAGGCCATGAATTGCACGAGAGCTCCAGCCTCCTCTGCCTGGCTCTTGGAATCACAGGATCAGGGAATGGTTTGGGCTGGAAGGGACCTCAAAGTTCCTCCAGTACCGAGCCCCTTGGGTGATTAAAACAGAAAGGCATCCAAAAATGTAATCACCGTCTCTTATCAACCCTGGGCGCTGTTTGTGTGCTCTGAGGGAACCATCGCTGCTGCTGCTTCCCCGGAGCTGCCAGGCAGGACACGGGCTCTTCCTCCTCACTCCTTTTGGAAGCTCCCACTGCTTTGCCTTTGGAAAGTTTGTTAATGAAAATGTCCCTCTCCATCCCAGGTTTCCCGACGGCTCCTCCGTGCTGCTCTCCAGGCTCTGGGCTGGGCACGGCTGGAGGGATCCGGTCATTAACAGGCGGGAAATGAACAATAACCTGACAAGAAAAGACCAATTTTCCATCAATTAGAGCGAAGCCTCTTTTTGTCTTTCAGTAAAATTAAGTTTTGCTGACTGGTGATTACTTTGGTCTGACGACAATTCATTAACATTTACACGGGGAGGATGCTAATGGCGAGGAGGAGCGGGAAGGTGCTGAAGGAGCCGCTGCACTCCGGTGGAAATGTGGGCTTGGAGAAGCTCTGGAGGTCAGGCTCTGGCAGCAGGACAGGCCAGGGAAGAGGGGAAGCAGCCCCCAGAGCAGGGCAGCAGGAAGCCCTCCCGCCTGCTCAAAGCAGGAGCACAAAAGTGCTTTGTTTGGGGCTGGAATTCTGCTCCTCGCGCCGCTTCCCCCGCTGGGGCTCTTGGTTTAAGGACACCCCAGCGTCCCCGGGGCCAGCACCAGGCCAAGGTCCCTCAGAGCCACTCCTGAGAGCGTGGGGAAAACCTGGGTATGTGCAGCCCATCCTGTGCTCGCTGTGCCCTCGGGATGGCTCCTGGCCCTGCAGAGGTGCCACGGATGGGGACAGGGTGGCAGCAGAGCTCTGGACGTGGCATGAGTGGGACCAGGGGTGGGCAGTGAAAAACCAGCCAGGGAAGTGACCACCAGCACCTCGAACCACTGAAACCAGGCAGAATCGGCTCAAATTTCTGTTAGAGAGGGAGAAACCGGTGCTGAGTGTGAATATTTGCGTATATATGGACGTGTGTTCGGGTACAAGGCACGGGAGCCTTCAAAAATCAGGTTATTCCACAGATCAGAGCTGCCTCTGCTGCTGGATCAGGCCTCTCCTCGGCCTAGAATCCATCCCCAAAAGCAGCAGCAGAAGTTTCTCAGGCTGCTGCCCCTCTTGCACACACCTGGGGGTCGGATGCATCTGCACCTGAGCAGGTTTGGGGGGAAGAAACAGAAAACCTCCTTCCCACAGGAGCCCCCTCCACCACTCTCTGCACTTCACAAAACTTCCCTGGGTGTTCCCAACCCCGAAACTTCCACTTCTCTTGACTCATTTGTACAAGCTCCCCCGTGGTTCCAAGTCTGGCACAGAAAGGAGCTGCCTCTGTGATCCCTTCCCAGGCAACCGGGCAGGGATTAGCTCATCCCGATGGCGATGGGGAAAGCTCGGGGAGCGTTTACTGTAAGAGGCCTTTGATTCGGTTCGAGGGCTCTGGCAGTGGGATGGGGAATGTGTTGAATCAGAGGCACAGCAGAGCCCTCCCTGCCCACACTCCAAGCTCCTGGGACACTTCCCTGAATCCCCATCCTGCCGCAGGGATGGCCAGGCTTGAAGGACGCGAGGATTTAGTAGGGGAAAAGAGAAGGTCGGGTTCTCACCTCAGGTTTTCTGTTTCTTCCCTCAAGTTGAGGAAGGGTAAAATTTGCAGCTGGATTTTTTAACAGGATGGGTAGCACAGGGATGGTTGGCTCCCTGCGCTGTTTTGTCACTCTATTTATAACTTGATTTGGGAGGGGATTTCCACAAAACCCCATAAAAACTGGGGTTTCCCATCAAAAAGCTTTTCAAGTTCTTTCATGACCTTTGTTCAACAATGACCTAATTTCACTCAAACTCTGGCACAGCCTGTTCCTGAGGTGGGAGGAGAAGTGGCATTCAAAATTGGGTCAGTTTTCATTAAAAACGCTTCCGTTTACTAATAATTTTTTGTGTGTCGGAAGGACTGGGATGGGCTCCAGACGCCGCGCGGCTCAGAGGGGACGGCTGCCCTTCTTCACTGGAGAAATGGGTTAATCTTCCTGGGAAATCACTGCTCACCACTGCTGATGCTCAAGGACTTTCTGGCTCTCGGTGAAGGCCTTTCTCCTCCGAAAGTTTGGGTGGACGCTGTGTTTTCCGTGGTGCCCCTTCCTGAGGGTCCTGGCAGAGTGTTGGGTGTGAGGATTGGGGTGGGACGGCGCTGGTTCAAGCTGAACCACGGTGGTTGTGCCCGTGTCACCTGTGTCACTCGCCCTGGCTGTGCAACACGAGCCACGAGCCGGCCAGGGAATCCCAACTCCATCCATGGCCCGGGAAAGACGTGGGAGGAAAAGACGAGAGCAAGCGGGAGGTTGGAACATCGTACACCCTGACCTAATTCAGAGCCTAATCCAAAACCTGCCCTAATCAGGGGGAATCTGAACCTTCGAGTCTGATCCCTCCGACCCTGGGGAAGCCAATGGGAAATGCGGAGGGATTCGGGAGCCGGGTGCAGCTGCTGTGCAGCCGGGGAGGCTCCTGGGGATGAAGCGGGGAGTGGGAAGGGATCGTGGCCTGGGGTCTGCTCCCACAGTGCTGAGAGCTGCCAGAATTCCGTTTCCGGAGCCATTCAAGCCGGGGCAGGACGATGGATGCCCTCAGAGCCCACGGACCCTGCGACTGAACCCTCTGAGAGCCACAGGATGGGCGAAAAGCGGCGGCGAAACCGGCGAAAACCGGGCGAGGTGGGGAGGGAAGCAAAGCGAAGCCAAGAACCGGCGCTCGCTCGGGCTGTTCCTGCTTCTCAAATGTGCAAATTATGCAGCCATTTCACGGGACACTTAGGAGTCAATTTGCAACGCGGCTCAGGGGGGAAATTGGGCACATAATTCCCCTGAACAATAACCGGAGCGGCCGCTTAATTTAACTCCGCGCCTGGACCTCGTTAGCACGTGCCATGGGGAGGATGCTGCGGGTGCCGGCGCCACGTGCCCGCATCCCTCCGCATCCCTCCGCATCCCTCCGGATTCCCGGAGCTCACAGCGAAGCCCGAGGGCGACAGGGGCCGGCTCCGGGGCTCGGCAACCCCGGCGGGTCCCAGCCCGGCTCGCACACGCTCCGGCAGCCCCGGCACAGTGGCAGCAGGCTGTTCTCATTACAGCCCAATGAGGCTGTTTACTCACCCAGCTGGAGACAGTTAGAGAGTGATAAATAATGAAAGAGAAAACATGATTTTCCCCTCTGTGGTTTCTATTTGTGTAACCATATGTCACAGCTCAATACGGCCGCGGGTTTTTTTTCTGCTTTATTCAGGAAAGAGTTGATTTTTTTCCACAGAGCAGCGATTTTTTTCCCCCGACTTCTCTTTGTTTTTTCTTTTTTTTTTTTTCCCTCTCTGCAGCAACAGAAGTATTTCTGTTTGTTTTCTTGTGAAACTCGCTCGGACTCTGACTCCTTAAAGTCTGGCTCGTCCCAGGAACGGCGGAGGTTTGATAGGATTGTGCTCAGCTTCTTTTCAAATACCTGTCACGGGGCTGCGGGGAGAAGAACCAGCTGAGAGCAGCGTGGGGAGGGCTCGGCACCCCGGGCGAGCCGAGCTGAGCTGAGCCCGCATCTCCCCGGCTGCAGCAACTTCCTACGGGAGAATAAAACCCTCTGGAGCTCTCCCTGGCACGGGAAGGGAGGGTTAGATGAGGGATAATGAGCTGGTTTTGTAAAAGGATCTCTGAGTGCTTTGTGAGGGTAAGGGAGCATCGCTGCTGGGGAAACTGAGGCACTGTGCGCTCCAGAGGGTTCTTCCAGGGAACCTGCAGCCCCCAGGCACCTGCGTGATCCATCCCGGAGCATCAGAAGCGGGGTTTTAACTGGGGGAGAAGGATCCGTGGGAGAAGGCGGCAGCCCGAGAAGGAGATCTCGGCTGAGCGTGGCTGCACCCCCGAGGAAAGGCCCTGGCAGCGCGTGCGCCGGATGGCGGCCGGGAGAGCTCCGGGAGCGCATCCCGCCCGTGCCCTGGGGAGGGCAGGTCCCTGCACGGCCCCTCTCCCTCCCCGCCAGGTACCGCACACCTTCCTCCTGCAATTATCCCCGGCTCCCCCCGCGCCGCATCCCGGCTGCCGCCGTCTCTTCTCCTGCCATGCCCCCGCAGCTGCCGGCGCTCCTGGGAGCTCCTGGCACGCTCCGGGGATGAGTTTCCCCTCGGAGCACTCCCGGCCAGGGGCGTGCGAGGTGTTTTTTCGCCCCAGCAAGTTCGCCGGCTTCACAACATCCTCTTCCCGCAAGATACATCGTTCTGGGAGGGCAATTATCCCAGTGACCTCATCCGTGTCTGCGGCATGAGGTCACCAACGTTCGGGGAGTGCGCGCCAGCCCGGTCCGAACGGGTGTGCCCGGAGCTCGGCTCATCCCGATCCGGCATTTGGGCTCGTTCCAGAGCCCCATCCCAGCTCCCAGGAAACGGGCAATTAACCGTGGCACAATTCCCAGAGGCCAAACCAGGTACCCGGGTGTGGATGCGGCAGAGAAGAGCCCGAGCGGCGCCGAGCCCCAAAATTCTGACGCTGCCGTGGGTTTGGATCCACGGAATTCACCCCAACGTGGGAATCACCTCCCAACAATCCCACCCCGGGCATCCCTGGCAGCGCTGTCCAAATGCTCCTGGAGCTCTGGCAGCCTCGGGGCTGTGCCCATTCCCTGGGGAGCCTGGGCAGTGCCCAGCACCCTCTGGGGGAAGAACCTTTCCCTGATACCCAACCTAAATCCCCCTGGCACAGCTCCAGCCGTTCCCTGGTCACCTTTCTCCTGAAATGGCACCGAGTGTCTCCCTCGCACAGAGCTCCTGCACTGACCCAACTCTGGTGGCTCCAGGTCCTGTCACCTGGTGTGGAACCACAGCGTGCCCACAGTGTCTGATCCCTACAAGGTCCCAAAGCCTTGGTTGTGTTGGAATTGCCTCAATTAAGCGTAGCAAACACACCTCCTCCTGGGGCTGATCCCTTTTTGAAATGTAGGGAAACCGTTTCTCCGGAGGTTCTGTGCGCAGCAATCCTGGCCTGCACACGCAGAGCCGTTCCCACCCCACTCTGCTTCCCACATCTGCTCCGTGACACTCTGCAGTGACAGGTTTGAGGTCAGAACGGCCTTTCTGCACCCTCCAGGTCTCTTTGAGGTGCCACCAATGAGGCTGTTGTCCAAAATGTGCCCGAATTCACCCAAATGCTGGAAAGGCAGCTGTTCCCCATGCTGCAGCCACCCCATTCCACCAAAACCACGCCAGCTCTGAGTCTGAGCCATGTGCTGAGTGTTGAACACTTTGGTGTTGATGGATTTGTCCCTTTTTAAAGCAATTAACTCAGTAAAATCAGGATCTTCTCGCTTCAGGTCACAACAAACTCTCACTGCAGGGCTTGAGCTGCAGACGGGGGGGAGATGGACCCCGCTGCTTCCCTGGCCCCATTCCTGCCCCAGCACTTCCACAGCCCAAACCCTCTCCTCAGCCTTCCTGCTGCAGCTCCTCTCTCCCTGCCAGCAGCACAAAATGAGGGCTGGGAATTCCTCGCAGGTTAATTGGGGTTATTTCCTATTAAAGCCCCTCTGCCTCTGGAACCAAACCTGCACAGCCCCCCAGGTTCTGACGTGTCCTTCCTGCACCTCTCCCTGCACCGAGGGGTTTGTGTCCTGGAAAGGAGGTTGGGATAATCCCCCCTTCCCCCCAGGTCCCTGTCCTGACGTGGGACGTGGCACCTGTGGCTCACAAACCCCAAACCCTCCTGCCATAGGGTGGACACAGGTGCCAGCTTGGAGACCAGGCTGATGGCACTGAGGGAATCCAAACCTTCTGGAGAGGATGGATCCTTTGGTTTTGATTAAAGCCCGTTGGAAATGCCTTTCCAAGCTCGTTCCTATGTCTGGAGCAGTTCGTTAACGTGCCCACCTTTCCTGCCGTGAACCCACGGACTCGGACTCAGGCTCGTAAAATCCAAATATCCCATCAGCCAGGAGCTGGATCTGATACAACCACCTCAAAATAACCGGGAATATCAAACCAGCTCCCTCCTGGCAGCACTTCTACCTGCAGATCCCTCGTCTCCAGGCCTGCAGCCACGGCTGTGCCAGGAAGCATCCAGCTTTTCCACGGCTTTTTCCACTCCTGGCTGTGCAAACACCGGGCCCCTGCTGCTCTCCAGCCCCTCCGCTCCCCACCGGCAGTGCCTGGGTTAACGGGAGGCACTTGGATAGAAAAAAACCCCTTTTTTTTTTTATTGTAGCAGCAGATAGGGAGAAGAAAAAGCGTTGGGCTCATTTATCTGGCTCACAGTGTTGCTAATGCCCTCGGCTTGAGGCCAGCGTGAGAGATTGGGAGGTAAATCGGCCAAGTCATGCTGTACAAACATTTCAGAAAAGAAAGATATTTCCAGGCTCTCTTGCAGGAATCCAGCCCTCCTCCTGCTGGGGCACTGCGGGATTCGGAGCCCGCTTTACCTCCATCTGTGGGTGTTCAAAAAGCAGAAGCTCACCCAAAAGCGGTGCTGGAATTTGGCTGGGGATGCTCAGGCCCTGGTTCTCGTGGAGCATCCCCAGGGATGTTCTTGTCTGGGCAGTGGGCACAGTTGGATTTTTAAATTAATAATGGATTTAAACTTCCCAGGGACTACGTGTTTTCAACAATATATACACAGAATTTTTATTGCTTCCAACATTTTAATGGATGGGTCCTTTGTTATTTATTAAAGGCCCATTGAAAATGTCTTTCCACTCTTGTTCCTGTGTCTGGAGCAGTTCATTAACATCCCCACCTTTCCTGCCGTAAACCCACGGACTCAGCCTCGTAAAATCCAAATATCTGCCAGTAAAGTCCCCACACTCAGAATAAAACCCCGCTCACTGCCCGGACTGCAAGCGCCCACATAAACCACGGGAAAAGGTTTGTGCCACCACGCTGCCACCCAGGGCAGTCAGGAGAGAGGGCGGCACTGCTGCACTGCCCTGGGTGGGCGTAGGAGTGGGACAGACCCTCCCTGGGACCTCACAACCTTTTTTTCCGGCTCGAAAGTCCCAAAGATTCTCTGTGATGCACCAAGGGTTGAGTTTGGGGTGTTTGGGGAGGGGGTACAACACCAGGAGCTGCCAACTGCGATCCCACCCCATCAGTTTTCCACCAGGAGAGTGGGGAAGGGGCCGCAGAGCCCGAGGTGGGAGCGAGGAGCTGTTGTCCCTCCCAGGCCCGAGGGAACGCTGCCGGCGAGCTCGGCTTGGCTGAGTTTTATGGAGGAAACCTGCCTGAACAGGGAGCCTGTGACTCGCACTCGCGGAACAGCCTCGGTTTTCCAGGCGCCCGGGGGCGGAGGTGTTTGGATCCGGGATGTGGGGCCACCCCGGCTCTGGAGGCGCAGAAACCGCGCAGCATTCCCGGCCCTGCGCCGGTGCCGTGACGGGATGTGAGCGAGGACCCTCCAGCCTATGGATTCCTTCCCTTTCCTTGCCCATCTCAGGGAGTCAAAGCAGGATGAGCTCAGCCAGGATCTCTGCTCCATCACCAGGAGTGTCTGGTGGTGCCACACAAACAGGGGAGACCCCCGGGGACACCCCTTTGCCCTCCCGCAGTTTATCCCCACCCGGGACGGGCACCGGGGTGGGTGAGGGCAGGGGCAGGAGCTGCCCCGGCAGGCCCCGGCCCGGGGTGGGTCTGTCACGGAGCATTCGCAGCCTCCGGTCGATGCTGGGTTGGGAAAAGGCTCCGGTGCCTCATTACCAAAAGGACCTGACAGCGAATTTGGCAATACAGAGCCCTGGGGGGTGGTTTTACCTCCCTGGGCACCAGTGGCAGCACAAGCAGCAGCACCTTTCCCCTTTCCCCTTTCCCCCTTCCCCCGTCCCCCTTTCCCCTTTCCCCTTTCCCCTTCCCTCCTTTCCCCTTTCCCCTTTCCCCTTTCCCTGCCCATCCCATACTTTTCCCTGCCCCCTGGCATGGCTGGACCCCGCATCCCCCAAATCCCATCCCCGATCCCCGGAGCACCCCCGGCCCCACAGCCCCGTCCCGCTCTGCCCGAGGCCCCCGGGACCCCCGCGCTTTGCTGGAGGGCACGGACTGAATCCTCGAGCACCGCAGAAATCTCCGAGTCCTCTTTAGCTGTCCCAGGAGGAGGCAGATCTGAGGGAAGGCAGCGGAGACGATGCCTGCAGCAATGTCAGCGCTAGAACAGCCGGGCTGACAGGATTCAGAGCAGGGATTAAGGTTGGGATCAGGGATGCGGGGGAAATGAAAAAGGGCTCTGGCTTCCAGGCGTGTCTCCGCTGTGTTTGTGCTCGTGTTTGCCGGGCAGGGACGAGCTCCAGGTTTTCAGAGGCTCCCGGAGAGGCCGGGGTTCACCTCGGAGCTGCGGCCAGGGAGGGAGGAGGCACTGGGGACATCCGGCTGTCCCTGGAGCGGCCGGACCGCGCCGAGAGCGCCGGCAGAGCCAGCTCTGCCCCGTGGGAGGATGCACGGGGCATCCCCGGATCTTCCCTGAACATCTCCCTTTTCCCAGGAGTTTCCAAAATGTCTCTGTTTCACTTCCTGACCAAGCTGTTCCCATTTCTGGGCCAGGACATCCCTCCCTGCCGGGCTGGGGCACCGAGGCGGTGACTGCAAACTCCAGCTGCAAATCCCTTTGCTCCAGGGCGGTTTTATTCCACGTGGAAAAGCAGAGCAGCTGCCTCTCCCCGTGCTCCGGAGCCTGCGAAAAGCAGGATTGTGGAAACCTCAAGGAGACTGAGAAGGGAGCAGGAAAAGCCAGGCCAGCGGTGCAGCTCGTGTAGGGGCAGGACCCTGGGACCTGTGGCAGGCAAGGAGCACCTCAGTCCCCGTGGCTGCTGCCTGTCCCCTGCTGCTTCCACCGTGTCCCCAAGGCCACTTGTCACCCCGTCACAGCTTTGCCCTGCTCCCCCTACCCCCAGAAAAGGGCTGCTGTGCGTTTGCACTCCAGCAATCCCAAATCCCCCTTCCCAAATCCTGCTCTGGGTCCTTCCCCCCTCAGCTGCAGCCCCCAAAAGGTTGGTGCTGCTGCGTTTCTCCTGGGAGAGCTGGGGAACAGGAGGCAGCCCCAGTGGGATGCTGGGGAGAGTCAAACCTACCGAAAATTGCTTTTCCAAGAAGAGAAAGTCCCACCCTCTTCGGAGCAGGTTGAGAGCCCCCGGCCGGGCTCGGGGCTGAGCCATCCCAGGAGCTGGAGGGGGGACCCCTGTGCCCTCAGCGCCCTCCTCCCGTTCTGATCTCCGGGAAGGGAAGGGGTTTGGGGTCTCTCCGTGGGGCAGAGGTGGTGCCCGGCCCCAAACACTCTCCAGAGCACCGGCAGGGCTGCTTTAATCGCCAGGCTCTGCAGCCTCCAGCAGCCAGGCAACGCTCCCAGTCAAAGCAAAGCTGCTCTCCCTTCCCTCCAGCCCCTTTCCCTGCCTTCCCGGCCTTTCTCCCGCTCTCTTATCTCCACACAGCCCATGAACTTTCTCCCAGTGCTGCCCACCCTGCTCGGGGCTCCTGCACTCGCTTTGTTCCCTGTTTGCACCCCAAGCATCCCTTCCTCACTCGGCCTCTCGAGGAGGCAAAGCCCCCAAATCCCTGGGGCTGCTGGGGACATCCTGATGGGTTTCACACTCCAGCATCCTTCTCCTCTCCACCGCTCCAACCCTCTCATCCCGAAGCTCCCTCTTTTTCCTCGTGGAGATACAAAGGCACCAAGTTCTCCTTCCCATCCCTCTTTCCCCAACTCCCCTCCCCTCAATTCATCCAACCCTCTCTTTTCCATGTGGCTTTTCTTTTTTTTTTTTTTCCTTTCCCTTTCCTTCCTACCTCTCTCCCCATTTATTTTATTTTATTTTTTTTTTTAATTTAAGTTTTTCTTTTAACTTTCAAGGTCACCACGGACAGACAATGCCACCAGTGCCTGTTTGATATGTGAGCGCTATTGGCGTCCATTGCCACGGTTTCCGTGGTAACACAGTAACCATTAATTTTCAATTAAAGTAGACAAAAAGCCCGATGACAGCTCCAGGTCTGCTGAAGATGTCAAGAATCCGTATTAATATACAGCAAGAGAGCATAATTGTGTGTCCATCTTCCCGAGCAACGAAAATGGAGGGATAATTACCAGCTAGAAAGCCACTCTGTAATTTTGTTCTTACTGTCACCACAACCCTACATATTAGCATAAATTAAAAGCAGGGTTTATTGTTACCAAAGTGCATTGATATTTCCAGCCTATTTTCTTCCTTTTAACTGTTTGTTGTTGACGGGTGACTCCCGGACACTCCGTGGGTGAGCCCACGGGAGCGTTTGGGATGCCAGCAAGGAAGGGATGAACGTTTGTGATGCCACCCAGGTGGAAGGATGGGAAGGGAGAAATCCCAGCTCTGTGTGCAGCGCTTTTCTGTTCTCCACCATCCATCAGGAGCTCCATGGGTCCCAACTTCTCCACGCTGGGGGCTCTGCCACGTGTCGTGTCCCACATCCTCGGGTTTCACCACGGAGCTGGAAGCGCTGCAAGTCCCCGGCCGCTCCACGCTCGGTGACAGCCGAGCTGAATTCATGAATTTGAGTGAATGGCAAAAAAGTGGGTTCCTTGTATCATATCCAGGGAAAGCTGTCCTTCAAACGGGAATTTAGTGTAATTACCCTTGAGGGAACGATCCTCAGGCAGTCAGTCACAACACTGACCCGCTGCTGGGATCTGACAGGGAAATTACAGCCTGTGTGCTCAACAAAAGGGGCTTCCTCCCTTCCGAGAGGGACACGAAACGCTGAGGCTTGAAGGGAAAAGTGGTGGCTTCAGTCTGTGGCTCGCGTGGGGCTTCCCTTTCACAGAAGAACCAAGCCAGGAATGGGAACGGGCTGGAAAAGGAACCGAGAAGCTCCAAATTCCCACTGAGGAAAGGAAGTGGATCAGGGAATGGCAAAGGGCAGGAGGTGGCCTGGCACAGGGGCTGGCACATCCCTGTGGTCCCCCTGCAGGAACCAGAGCCACCACGAGCTCTGTCCTCAGCTGTCAGCGCCGGGACCTGAGTGGTGTCACCCAGATGCAAGGCTGGAGGTCTCCGCTTCCTTCTCAAATGGAGAAACCTCTCTGCTTCCTTCCCACAGACCAGGAGGGGCTCTCTGATCCATTGGTTTGCATCCCCAGGGACTCGGGGGGTGAATTCCCACGGGAAAAGCCAATCACAACATCCACAGTTAAAGGAGGGGATCAGTCAGGGTAAATTGATACTCAGAAAAATACACAAATAGATTATTGAGCATTTGATTTGTGAGGATGATGGCGAGGAGATGGATTTGCCTGGAATGCTGCATCCAAGGAACTCCCTCCTTCACAGAGCAGCCAGCACAGGGACAGCAGTGGCACAGCTCCGTGAATATTCCCACAGGGAAATCCAGGTGACAGGGCCTGGCATGAACTCACCACCCTGCAGGGGCACAGCTGGCTGGGAAAACGCCCCAGGAGCTGCAGGCAGCTCCCTATGGAATGGGAAGGACATTCCCAGGGCTCTGGGGCAGGGGATTGTCCCCAGGCTGGGCCTGGTGGATATTTTTGGTGACAAACCAGGCTGGACACAGGGAACACCTGGGGAGGGGCTGCGCTCAGGGGGACGGGGCTGATCATGGGATAAAGGAATGATGACCTAGGGAGCTGCAGCCAGGCCAGAGGGACCGGGAATGAGAAGGAGAAAAGGTCAAATGTAACTCTTCTTTTTTTGGAAAATGCTCGGTGCAAGGAAGTTGTGTTTGACCACGAGGCTGGGGTGAACTTGCAACAAGGTGCAGGAGCCCAGAGCGGGGCTGGGGGAAGCTGTGGGGCTCTGCCAGGTGCCAGCCCTGCCTGTCACCCATCCAAGGGACACCAACCACCTCAGGGAGTTCAAAGCCAGGCAGGGAAGCAACAATGAGAGTTTTGGAAAACCCCCAGGAGGGGCTGGAGGAGCTGCACTCAAGGATCTGTCCTGGACGTGGCAGGAGGAGCTCTGAGGGCACCTGGAAGATCTCCATGTTCTGTTGGGATCCCTCAGGATGAGGGAAGGTGCTCCACGTGTCATTCACGTGCCCAGCTCAGCTGATGGGGCAGGAAAAAAGCTAAATTCAGCTTCTTGGCCCACACGGGTAAATCCAGAGCAAGTCCCCTCTGCCTGCAGCTCCTTCCCCGGGACAGGCTGCTCAGCATCCACGTTGTGTTTACTTTAGGGGGGAAAAGCCATCCTGATGATTTACAGGGCAGGGCTGGAAAGGAAGGTGACAGAACCGGCTTTTCTCCAGGAAAATCTCTGCTCCCTCTTTGCTGGCAGGCTCTCCCGGCCCAGCGAGGGCTGACTGACCCCCGAATCCTCCCCCTCACGGGATCCCAGTGTGGGACCCCGGTGTGGGATCCCCCAGAGCCGAGCTCAGCGCTGGAATGGGAATGTGGCGCGGACGGATCGCGAGAAAAGCCGAGGTTTGCACCAAAACAGCCTCAGCCATGATTAAAAGCAAGGAGGGAGGAAGGCACATCCCCAGCTGGAATTGCTGCTCCTCTGGGCACTGCCAGGCCCCTCCTCAGCTCTGCCAGGGTAGTCCCATCTCTGGGATCACCGTGGTGAGGACTCCGTGCCCCACAGCTGATGCCACCTGAAGCACAGCACAGCTTTGTTCACCCTGGCTCTGTGCCCGAGGGCATTCCCAGGGCACAGTGAGGCACGGCACAGGCTCGGGAATGGGGGCTCAGGACACTGGGATCAGGGACTCTGGGACCAGGGACACAGGGTTGTGGGGCTAAGGGCTGCAGGGGTTTGGGAATGCGGGGCTCAGGATCTCATGGGATCAGGATTGTGGAGCTCAGGGACACTGGGGTCAGGGACACTGGGATCAGAGACACAGGATTTTAGGGCTCATGCATGTGGGGCTCAGAAGTGTGGGGCTCAGGGACACTGGGGTCAGGAACACTGGGGTCAGGGACACAGGAGTTTAGGGCTCAGGGGCTCAGAAGTGTGGGGCTCAGGGACACCGGGGTCAGGGACACAGGGTTTCAGGGCTCAGGGGCTCAGAAGTGTGGGGCTCAGGGACACTGGGGTCAGGGACACAGGGTTTCAGGGCTCAGGGGCTCAGAAGTATGGGGCTCAGGGACACTGGGGTCAGGGACACAGGGTTTTAGGGCTCAGGGGCTCAGGGAAGTGAGGCTCAGAAGTGTGGGGCTCAGGGACACTGGGGTCAGGGACACCGGGATCAAGTACACGGGGTTTTGGGCCTCAGGGACACTGGGATCAAGGACACAGGATTTCAGGGCTCAGGGCCTCGGGGCTGTGGGGCTCAGGTGTTGCCTTTGCTCCCCGTGTAACCCCAGCTGCTGCACGGCCAAGGGCACCCTGGGCTGAGCTTCATCCCTCCGTCATCGCATTCCCTGTGCCAGACTCATCCCACCCCCAGCCTGTCCGGGGTAGGGGATCCCTCAGAGCCATTCATCTCCCATTCAGTGCCTGGCACGGCCACCCCACCTCCCCACCCTGCCCCCAAACCGCCCCAACAACCCGGCCAGGCTTTGTCCCCAGTGGTGACCCAGGGACCCTGCGACACCCAAACCCCTCCGAAACCACCCCAGCCCACGCCGGCAGAGCCAGCAAAGGGTCAAAAAGCTCCCAGCCCTCCTTTCCCCCCCTGGATATAAATACCAGTCGACACAGAGTACATACATCTTAAACAAACACTTGGCCGGGCTGTTTATCTCCACAGCCTTTAAACAAACTCTTTCAAAGGTTTCTGCTGATATGAGAGATTTACTGAAAACCATTCGCCCTTCTTAAAAGCCTCTCAGTTTATGCTGCTCTGGGTGAAACGAACGGTGTTTGAGCCTGGAGTTTTCTGTCTTCTGACCGCATGTTTATCCGAGGGGCCACTGCTGGCTTTGATACGAGAGCAGCACGGACACAAATCTTTACGAGGGAAAATATAAAATAAACTCCCAAAGTCGGGGTGTGCGTGTGCGTGCGTGTGGCACGGGTGGAGGGGAGCGGGCAGGGAGGGGAGGAGGAGAAGTTTTGTCCTTGGCAGGGTCACAGAATCCCAGAATGTCTGAGGTTGGAAAAGTGCTGCAGGATCACCGAGTCTAAGCTGTGCCCGATCCCCGCCTTGTCACCCAGAGCATGTCCAGGCATTCCTTGGACACCTCCAGGGATGGAGATTCCAAACCTCCCTGGGCAGCCCCTTCCAAAGCCTGACCACCCTTTCCGTGGAGAAATTCTTCCTGAAACTCCATCTCAGCACGGCTGGTCCGTGGCTCCAGCATTCCGTGTTGTTATCCCATCATGTACGTTATTCCCATGAAATTTTTCATGCCAGTGACCAGCGTGGGGCCACCTGAAATCCAGCTCAGCATTCCACGGCCGTGTCGCTGCCGCTCCGGTTCGTTCACAGAGCAGGGGCCGCTAAACACCGGGAACACCGAGGGACACCGGAGTTACTGCCAGAGCAGCGAGGGTGAGGATGAGGATGAGGATGGAGATGAAGAAAAGATGAGGATGAGGAAGAGATGAGGATGAGGATGAGATGAAGATGAGGATGAGATGAAGATGAGGACGAGGATGAAGATGAGGAAGAGGAGGATGAGGACAAGGACGAGGACAAGGACAAGGACGAGGATGAGGATGAGATGAGGATGAGGAAGAGATGAGGATGAGGATGAGGATGAGATGAAGATGAGGATGAGATGAGGAGAAGGAGGAGGAGGAGAAGGAGGAGGAGGAGGAGGAGGAGGATGAGGATGGAGATGAGGATGAGATGAGGATGAGGATGAGATGAAGATGAGGATGAGATGAGGAGGAGAAGGAGGACGAGGAGGACGAGGACAACGACAAGGACAAGGACAACGACGAGGACGAGGATGAGGATGAGGATGAGGATGAGGATGAGGACACACAGCTCAGTCACTTTTTCCTGTCTCGGTGCATTTTCAGCCCCATTTCCCAGGTGGGGAATATGAAGCAGAGGAAAATGATGAGCTCAGGCACATTTTGGGAAGCAAATGGGAGGAATTGGACCAGAGTTTAAATGCTGGATGGTCCTGCTTCAAGGAAGGCTGACCTGCTACTCCTGGCTGCAATGGAAAAATGGGAGCACGCGCTGGAAGTGCTTGTGGAGGAGCTGAACCACGCAGGGGGAAGAACATCTGCCCTCAGCGCTCAGAAATCACCCCTTGGCTCTACCTGGGGCTCTTTGCCCTGCCCCAGGCTGTGCCCACACGGAGCTCTCTCGGCAGCCCTGCCACGATTGCCAGGAAAACTTGGAATAAAGGTGGTCCCCGCCCCAAACACCCTCAATCTACAGACAAGGTAAAACATTCTTTTTCCCAAGCAGTTCATGCTGCTTGTCCAGTGTTTTCTCAGGCGCTGCCTGAGCCCTTGAGCTGCTGCCGTGCCGAGCCGAGCAGGAATCTGCTCCCTGGCTGCCGGCAGCTCTGCAGTGTTACGTGTCATTCCTTGTTTACTGTCCTCCCTCGCTTGTGACACACTCAGGCAGGGACCTGTTTGTTGTCACTGTGACACCCACGTCAGTAAACAGGGCGAGTTTACCCAGCCCTCAATCAGGGAGCTGTCGATGGCAGGGCCCCGCTTCCAATGGCACCACAGCCCCGGGATGCCGAGGTCTGACTTCCAAATCCAATCCCCTCGGGGTCCCTCGCTCAGCTGGAGGACGAGGGGCTGCTCGTGCATCACCCGAAACCAGCAAGCTCCTCTTCAGGCTCTGCAGGAGAAGTTTGCAACCAGGCCCGGGCTCCTGGAGGTTTTATTTCCTTTTACTGCCATGGGAATATTTTTCTCCTCCGGGGCTCCCTGGCTGCCTGATCTCCCAGGGTTTTAGGAGGAACAAAGCCATGGGACAGGTTTCAGAGTAAACAGCAGCCACCACGAGACTCGTGACACAATTGCAAAAGCCGTGGCCACCCCGCCATGCTCGGAGATGTGACCTTGCTGCCCTGCAATGCGAGAGGCCCAGAAAGAAAACCCCAACAGATTTATCCTGGAGAGCCACTGCAGCATCGTGGCCTGGCTTGCCAGTGGTTTGGAACGAGCTGGAGGCCCCACATGGGATTTGTGAATGCTGGCATTGATGGCACAGCTTTTCCATCCCTTCTCCGGCCCCTCTGATCCGGGCGGGAGAAGCTTGGAAGCTTCTGGGTCTCTGGTGAGCCCGAGGTCTGGGGCTGTGGGGAGGAGGGGGACGGAGAGGAGAGTTCCCAGATGTCTCTGCACATGGAAATAGGGCTGTTCAGGCTTCTGCAGGGTTTTGTGTGCTCTGCATTTAGGAGAAACCCAGCCAGAGAGCAAAGGTCGGGGCAGAAATGCCAGTATTTATTTATCCAGGAGAACTCTGCGAACAACACGTATTTGGGAGCCTTTCGAAACAACAGAACTTGCCCCACAGAGCTGCTAAACCAGTTTGGTGGTGACAGCCCTGCACACGCTGGGCAGGAGCAGGGACACCGGGAGAGGCAGCTGGAGCCAGAGCACCACATCCCACCAGGGCATGGCATCCCAGCTCCCATCCCGGGGGGCTCCGGGCAGCCAGCCATTCCCAGGAATCCCCCCCAGCACAGGGGGAATCCCATTCTTGGGATCTGGGCTGAGTAAAAGCCGAGCAAAGGCCTGACACTGGGGTGAGGGGCAGGAGAAGCTCAGTTCCAAGTGTAAACCAAGGGCAAAAAGCAGAATGTTGTTCTCCCAGAGAGAAAACCTTGGAGTTTTGCCCCCAGGCTTTTCAGAGCTTGGATTGATGGTGTTTGCTTTAATGGGGTGGTTGGTGTTTCCCCATGGGGCTCCACGAGCGTGGGGTGCTTGGGATCCCCTGCCTGTGGCCAGCCCCCAAATCAGTGGCCACTTTTGAGGCCTCATGGCCGTGCTGTGGAGCAGCCTCTGTGAGGGTGCCGTGGGTCTGAGCAGAGCCCAGAGTGGCTCCGGGTGGCACCAGCCCAAAGCTCTCCCTGATTTTATCCCGTTTTAGTGCTTTGACCAGGATGCCAACGACCAGAGCAGGAGGGACAGGGCGGGAGCCAGGCACACCTTGGGCTCCCAGAAGTTTCTGTCAGCTCAGAGGGAAGCCGTCCATGACAAAAGGGTTTTTCCTGGAGCCTCTCTCTGCCGGCTCGGCCCTGCAGGAGGACGGGATTTGCACCCATTCCGATGCTCTTCTGGCAGTGCTTTGGTGAGCGGGGCTCACCTGGTGGTGCCTGGGCCATGTGGCTGCCTCGGTGCCACCTGGGCCATATGGCTGCCTCGGTGCCACCTGGGCATCGTCCTGGCTGCTGTTTCCCCCGGCTCCTGGCACAGCAAAACGCCCACAGTGGGGGATTTTTGGGCTCTGCATGACCCAACACAGGCTGAGCATGGCAGCGTGGCCCAAGGCCTTACCTGAGCTGTGCCTAGAAAAGCTCAGATCAGCCTTCTCCGCCATTTTTTGGGGGCATCTTGCCCAAGAAATGAACGACCAACACCTCAACACCTCAGCCCAGCCGCGGCTTGGGAGGAAAAAAGAAATCCAGACAAAATCTTTGACCCAAGCAGGGCACAGCCTCCTCTGCTCTCAAACCCCCCCAGGGGGGCTCAGCGGCTCATTGTTTGGACTCCCCCACCCTCCCCTTTGGGCTGCACCCCCTGTGGGGGCTCAACCCAGCCCTTCTGACACCCCCATGAGGGGCAGCACCCCCTGTGAGGGCTCAACCCAGCCCTTCTGACACCCCCATGAGGGACAGCCTGTCCCCTGTCCCCTGCGTCCCCCGCGGGCGGTGGCCCCGCTGCCGGCGGAACGGGGGCAGCGCCGCCGGGCCCCCGAGCACGGAGCGAAGAGAAGCCTTTTTGTTCACATGTGTTGGCTCAGCTCAAATAACTCATCGGGGACCCGGGCTGCAGGCTGGAACGGGAAGAAACTCTCTCCAGATGAAAGGATGTCAGAAAATTGTATTTAGTCAACTGCGTGTGTGTGTTAGAAAGGGGCGGAGGGAGGAAGGGGCCGCGCAGGCCGTTACTGTGAGTGACTTTCTGACTTCTTAACTTGTCAGCATATCCTAAAGTTAAAAATGCACATGCACACAGGCCCGCAGCCAAGGAGGCTGTCTAGCCGCAAATCCAGATGTGGGGGCCACTGCGCTCCCGCCAGCCCCGCTCTCCCTGAACCGACTTTCAGACTAAACAATTGTGACTTGGCTGTGAGAGCAGCGCAATTCCAGATGCTGCTTTCCTTGCACGTTGTTTTAATTGGGCTGGCAGGCGCAGGGGCTCTTTCAGTGAGAGCAAAGCTTCCCCACGGGACCGCAGGGTTTTGGCAGAGCTCCCACGCTGCTACCTTAAGAGAGAGAGAGAGAGGGGGAAGGAGAGGGAGAGGAGGGGAGGCAGGGAGGTGATGGTGGGGAGAGAAATTGCGAGCGACTTTCCGAGGTGTTTACGGCCGGGAGCGGCCGCTGCGCTGCGGATTTATCTGCTGGAATTCTCACCTGGTTTGCTTTCAGATTTCTTCAGGGGTTCGGTTTGGTTTGTTTCGTGCCCCCCCCTCCCCGGAAAAAAACAAAACGCTCAGGACACGGGGATGTGCCAGGGGGGGATTTGCAGCCGGGGTCAGCGGTGCCAGGACAGCCCAGTGGCACTGGGGGCACCCAGGGTCTGCTCCTCAGCCAGGGGCAGCATCCATGGAGGGTTTCCATGCTGGCCATTCCCATGGCATTTCCACAGGGATGATCCCTATCCCTGCTGGCCATTCCCATGGCATTTCCACACGGAGGTTCCCCATCCATGCTGGCCATTCCCATGGTGTTTCCATAGGGATGTTCCCCCGTCCCTTTCCAGATGTTCACAGTCCCAACACCCCCAGCACTGATCAGGGATCCAGGGGTTCACCTTCACCCCGTGCTGGCAGGGTGGGACACCCTAAAAGTTAAAGTCACTGCAAATCCAGTCCTAAGGAATGTTGGTGCTGAGGGAAACCCCAAAACCTGGCTGGGAACACCCTCGTTTCATCCTGCCCCAACTCCCCCAGCAGCAACCCCACCCCAGACGGGTTAAATCAGCCTTTTTGGGACCCCTCATCGCCATCCTCGCTGTGCCCCTGTTCCCTCCCCTTCTCCCACAGGAGAGGCCTCCCCTCTGTGCCCTCACAGGTTATCCCAGGGGGTCCCTGTGCCATGGGGTGAGACCCCAAATGCTCCTTTCCTCACCCTGCTGTGGGGTGAGACCCCAAATTCTCTTCTCTCCACCCTGCTGTGGGGTGAGACCCCAAATTCTCCTCTCTCCACCCTGCTGTGGGGTGAGACCCCAAACGCTCCTGTCCCCTCCCTGCCGGGGGGGTGCCGGCCCTGGCTCTGCCAGCCCTTGGTGACTCAACAGCGCAATTTTAGCCTGGGCCGGGCTCCTCTCCTGAAGGCTCCCGAGCCAAGGGAGGCACAGCCGCCGCCGGGATGGGATTTTAAGGTAGACTCTGGAAAAAAAACCCGGGAGCCCCACAGGGAGCACAGGAGACACGAGGGGAGCGCGGCGGTGGAGCTCCAGACCCGCTGCTGGTCACTCCCAAATCATTTAGGATGCAAAAATACGGCTTTTCTGGTTTTGGAAGGGGTGATAAAATCCCAGGGAAGGCGTTGGGAACCTCGTCCCCCCCACTGGGATCTGCCCTCACCACTGTCCCCAAAGCTGGGGGTCTGGATTCCTCCTGGATGCTGGAAAAATTCAGGAAAGGCCAGTCCAGCACTGCCAGCAGCAACAGGTACTTCCGATCCATGAAAAACGAGGCCAAAAAAATGCACTTTTGGGGTTGGGGGGCTCCAAAAATGCAAACAGAGCAAGGAACTGAAAGTGCTGCCCCAAGTCTAGCCCGGCTCCTGGGCTGAGTGCTCTGGGAATGTTAAAAAATAACCAGGAAGGTTTTCTAGACAGGGAAAAAAATGAAAGTCCCAAACACATCCTTGGCCTGCGCTCTTACAAGTCCCTGACCTCTTCTTTTCCCCCCTAAATGGAGAGGGGAAATAGTGGGGTTTAGGGTTTTTTTTTTTTGCTTTTGGGGGGGTTGTTTGTTGGGTTTGTTGTCAAACCTTGGCCTCGTTAATTTCCAAGCAAAATTTCCCCCCAATAAAAGGCAAACATGGAAAGAAAAACAAACTATTAGAAAAGAGAGGAGGGAGGAAATGTTATTTAAAAGGTTACCAGACCACATCATTTTCCAATGATATTATATACTCCCTGCAGTATCCAAAATATATACGGGATTGGGGCCAAGAATGTAAAAAAAAAAAAAAATGAAAAAAATAAAAAAAGAGGAGAAGGAAAAAAAAAAAAGGAAGAAAAAACACCCAGCGTAGACACAACATCTGGACAGAGGCTGAACAAAACCTCCATTTATCACACTTAATCCTGCAATGAAGCAGTCAACAGTTTACTTCTGTTTTGCTAATTTAGCTGCTTTCATGCTTCCGAGGTGGAAAAGCCAAAGGAAAAGCTTGGAATTAAGTGTCGCTTTGTGAAGCTCCTTCTCCTTCTGCTCTGTTTCAGGGAAATTTCTTCTCCTTTCTTTTTGTTTTAAGCCTCTTCTTGTATTAATTTCACCTTCCATGCCCCTCCTGATGTTTTTTTCCCCCTTTTTCTCTTATTTTTTTCCCCTTTTCTTTTTCCTTCTGGAAAATCTGGTGGCCCAGATTTTTTTTATCCCAATGTCAAGGGATTTTTTCCAATCCCAACATCCAGGAATATTTTGATGCAGCCACCCCTGGACAGACCTGCTGCTCACAGACACACGGGGAACCCCCTGAATTCTTTCCCAGTTTCCACCCAACCTTCCCAAACTCCAGAGAAGATCCAGTGCCGGTGGGATTTAATTCCCTTCCCTTCCTCCCCACACATCCCCGTGCCTTCTTCTCCAGGAATAATCCAACTTTTCACCCAAAACCAAACTACACCAGGCCGGGGAATGCCCTTGACTTCCAAAAAAGTGGGAAAACCAGGGATGATCCGGGTTCATCCCCCGCTCCGAGCATTTTGGAGGAGCCCTGGGGCTGATCCCTCATTTTCCCTGGAGGAAAGCTCCCGCTTCCAGCAGAGAACCCCCCATTTCCTGCCCTATTGCGGTGCAAATGCGCGTCCATGTGTTCGCCTGCAATTCCCACAACGAATTCCAGCGGCAGAATTCCCTGTCCTCGGGCGAGGCTCTTCCTTCCGACGAGCTGTAAAGCACCCGCCAGCCTGTTCGGGGGCTGCCGATGATAACCCCAAACCACAGCCGCAACCACAGCTCGTCCCATCCCCCAGCACTTCCAGGATCCCGAGGATTCCTATGGATTCAGGAGCCCAAACTGGAAAATTTTTGGCCGCTGGAGCTGCTTCACCCAAAGGATGAGGAATCTGGGGCTCCCATGAGAAAGTTGAGTTGTCTCAGCTCGGTCTTATTTAAAGTTAAGGTGCAAAGCCCCATTTTCTGTTGAAATTTCCACTGCTGTGATGGGAGAGGAGGGAAAAACCTCCCAGAAAATCCAGCTGGAGCAGGGAATTTGCCCATATTTAGCAAACAATTTTCTTGGAGCTCCTTCAGCTTATTTTTGTTGTGTCAAGAGCAAAAGAGACAACAAACATCCCTCCTCAGAGGTTTAATTAATATTTGTTAAGACCAGAATAAGCAACGTCTCCAGAGCTGCCTGGACGTGGAGGCAGCCCTGGGAATTGGGGTTATTTTTGGGGCTGTCTGGTTCCCTGCACTTGATGTGGCTTCCGTGTGTGTCAAAGGCTTGTCTCAAGACTTAAAACGGGATTTTAAAGGAGAATTAATTAATTGATGAGCCGAGCGCTTGGAGATGAGCAGAGAAAAAAAATCCTGCGAGGTGTGAGAAACGCCCAAAGGATTCCTGGTTTCTCCTGGATTCCTGGTTTCTCCTGGAATGCTCCAAGTGGCACATTCCTTGTCTAGCAGGCACATGATCCCAGGTTAGATAAGGAGCTGCACATCCAGGCTGGCCAAGCAGAAAACAAAAATGGATGGAGCTTGGAAAAATGGGAGTGGGAATTTGCCAGGATGGGTGACGGAGCTCCGGCCTCCATCCCTGGGTGAATTCCATGAAAACATGACAGCGAGGAACAAATCCCCCTTCCCGGTGTGACCACGGAGCCCTTGTGGGGCAGAAGGGACGGAGTGCAGGCTCAGGTGTGCAGGTGTTTAGGATTTCATGGATAACAGTGGGGCCATCACAGCAATAGGATGGATTTTCCATGTCTGGAGGAGGGCAGAGGGACGCATCTGAGTGGGATGAGGATTCCATGGGATGACAGCCAGGCCTTTCCCTCTGCAGGTGTCTCTGGTCACAGGGTCCCTCCCACTCCGGGTTTTGGTCCCCACTTACCCCTGGAGGACCCAAACAGGACGTGGATTGGGGTGGGTCAGGGGGTTTGGCTTCCCTTGGTGCAGGTGGCACCCCCTGCATGAACCCCCAGGCTCCTGTCCCCACCTGCTTTGGGTGTAAAGGGTGAAAAACCGCTCAGAGGCCTTTGGGCTCCCTTTAAAACCCCCAAATCCATATTAAAGTCTGACAGAACAACCCCATTTGCTGTGTACTGGTCCTGTCCTTTATCTCCAAGATTATTCCCCATTTTGCTCCATCCCAGCAAACTTTTGCAAAGCTTGGAGCTACTTCCCTGCAGGGATTTTCCCAATTTCTTTCCAGGAAAGAAACAGGGAACCCACAGGGATGTGCAGGAGTTCTTCCCTCACGTACCCCAACCCTATCCCAATGTTGAAGGATATTTTTCCTTCCCAATATTGAGGGATATCCTTGAATCCCAGTGTTGAGGGATATTTTTCTAATCTGATGTTCTGGGATATTTTCCTATCCCAATGTCGAGGAATATTCTTCAATCCCAATGCTGAGAGATATTTTTCTATCCCGATGTCCTGGGCTATTTTTCTATCCCAATGTCCTGGGTTATTTTTGTATCCCAGTGTCCTGGGTTACTTTTCTATCCCAATGTTGAGGGATATCTTTTAATCCCAGTGTTCTGGGATGTTTTCTTATCCCAATGTTGCGGGATATTCTTCTCTCCCAATATTTTTTCTATCCAAACATCAAGTGACTCTTTTGCATCCCAGCATTGTGGGACACAGTGTTGGGGGATATTTTCCAATCCCAACATCCTTTGATGCTCCCAACCCATCCGAGCATCCCAAAGTTCAGCACCAACCCCAACCCAACCCATCCCAGCAGCTGCTGACAATAAATAATCCCATTATCTTTTTCTGCCGGGCTCTGGAGCCGGCTGCACGCTCGAGCTGCCCAGGGTCCAGAGCCCACATTCCCGTTCCCGTTTCTGTTCCCGTTCCCGGTACCGCGATGGAGCTCCTGCTGCATTCCCACGGCTCTCCAGTGCACAGCCAGCCCATTCCAGCCCTGGCCTGGCGCTCTGGGGTCACCCGTTCGTGTTTACTGCAGGGAAGGAGGCCGCGGCAAGCATTCCCAAACATTCCTGCTCACTGCCTCAGCTGGCCGGGAGCTCTCCCACCGCGCCGGGCGGGCCTGGGAACGGCGGCCGGACACGGCCGGACACAGTGCCCAGCTCTCCCCACCCACTGCAGGTGCAGCTACGGGGGAGAGGGCCCTGGTGGCCCTCTGGGGGCTCTTTTAGGGCAATGAGGTTTGGGGGATTCAGGATCAGCCTGGAGAGCCTTTGGATGGAGCCTGATCCCTCCAGCCCCTTCCAGCTTGGCCTTTTACAGCCTCACACTACACCATCAGGGATTATGCCCCAAAAATCCCTCCCCAAATCAGCAGCCAAACCCCTTCCTGTAGTTTTTTCCCCCCCCTCAGTCCCTCCTGCCCCACTGTGGTTTATAAAGCCCCTGCCAGCGCCAAGAGCCGAGCGCTGCTGCCCAACCTCAGCTTCCCTTCCCCGGGGGCTGCCGGGGCCCCCCTGAAGCTTTTGAGCTGGGGAAAGCCCCACACATCTGGCAGGAGCCGCTGGCCATCCCCGCCGAGCCGAGGAGGAGCTGCCAGCGAGGGCAGGAGGTGGCCAGAGAGGTCAGAGGGAGAGCAAACATCCCGGCCCTGCCAGCGCAGCCGCCGGCTTCAGCTCCAGCTGCCACACAAAGAGCCCCTTCTGGAAGCGGGGCTGAGCCCTTGGGGGCTCCGGGGAGGGAATTCGGCACTGCCTGGGAGAGCAGCTCAGTCCCTGAGGAAGTCTGGGAGCATCACTCCATGGGCTGGGGTTCAAGGGATGCTCAGCTGACATCGGGAAGCCCCAGATCCCAAATCCATCCTTTCCCCTCCACAGACAAAAAGCATCAGAAACGGGGTCTGCCACACTACAGCAAAACCAAGCCCTGTGCTCAGCTGGGAGCTCCTCTGTCCGTGCTGGGAGGGGAATTTGTTCCTCTGCTGCTCACCCAGGACTGCAGAGGGAGTGGGGCTCGCTGGTATTTACCGAGGCCGAGGGGCTGCTGGGGCGAGCGCTGAGCAAACAGCTCCGAGCATCCCCCGCCCGGAGCTCCGTGGAACAAAGGAAACCTTCGCACACGGGCAGAGGGGACAAAGAGCCACCAAAGTGCTTCCCTCAAGGCCACC
Source organism: Corvus kubaryi (assembly GCF_017639235.1). Taxonomy (NCBI): domain Eukaryota; kingdom Metazoa; phylum Chordata; class Aves; order Passeriformes; family Corvidae; genus Corvus; species Corvus kubaryi. Next base: position 2,041,050 of record NW_024582078.1, on the reverse strand, counting down.
TGTGGCAGGGATGGAGCTGGGGGGACTCTCAGACCGATCCCAGGTGATTCGTGGTGGGCTCAGGGCCACCTTGCCATGGGCAGGCGGTGACGCGGCGGGGACTGGGCAGCCCTTGGCGAGATGCAGGGGGGCAGCGAGTGAGGATTTCCCTGTGCCAGCTTCTCCCTGCACCCCCTTCCCTCACTGGGCTGGGCTGTGCAGACTCTGCCCTTGCCCCAAAAGCCCAATTTTGCAGCTTTCTGCTCAAAAAAGAGCAAGAAGAGCCTCTGGCTCAGCCACTTTTGTGCATCAAACGCTGTGGCCCAAAGGGACGCTCAGAGCCAGCCCAGGCTGGAGCATCCCTGAGGATCCCAGGCCTCCCCTCCTGAGCTTGGCTGCGGCTCTGGCCGGAGCTCTGGCGGTCCCTCCACCGCCGCTGCCTCAAAGCCGCCTCTTTGGGGTTGTTGTCTGGTGCAGTTTTCTTTTTTCATATTTAATATTAATGGTAATGACTGTGGCAGGGAGATAATGAGCTCCCAGCCAGATTAGAAGGGGGTCGGCTCTTATCGGGGCCTGTTGAAGACTCATGTCTTTCACCTGCTCCTTTAATATCCCCCATCTTTCATTCCTACCGCCGAGCCCCCTCCCACTGTCCTAGAACAAAAGGGGTATTATTGTCCGGGGTCTTTTCAGGCTGGAGCCAGGAAGACCTCCTCCCTCCCCCAGCCACTCCCCGAATGTGCAGCAGTTTGAAATGAGCCTTTTTCCTTCCCCGGCAGGAGATTAGCTCGGTTTGACAAGGCGGTGAACTTTAGGCAGGGTGAAATAGGGTCTCCTTGGGGAGCGCAGGCAGTTCAGCCCTGACTAATTCTGACAAAGAGAGGCACCAAAAAAAAAATCCCTGCCAAAAAAAAAAAAAAAAAAAAGGAAAAAAAAAGGGGAAAAAAAATTAAAATAAGAAAAACAAGCGAGAGCTGCAGAGGAGGCAGGAGAGGAGGGGAGGCTCGGGGGAAGGAGGGAGGAAGCAGGGATGGGAGGCCAGAGGGCACGTTCCCGAGTGGGGCTGGGCTGGAAATCTGGGATTTGCTCCTTGGGTCTGGTCTTGAAGGAAGGAATCACCTCCGTGGGCAGCCCTAGGGTGAGCACAGCCGGGATTCAAGGAGATCCTGGTGTTCCACGTCCACTTCCTCCCCAAATCCCCTTTCTTTATCATTTTAAAGCTCTGTGGGAACCCTTTAGCCTGAGCCCTGCGGCAGCAACACCCCAGAGTTGCTTTTAAAACACAAACCAAAGCCTTGAGCTGGCGTGGCCGAGGCAGAGGGTTTAAAAAAACAACAACCCCAAACCCCACGAAGTGAAAAGTCGGGATTTGAACGCAAAGAAACCCAGGTGCTTCCATCTGAAACTGCTGCTCGTGCGTCAGAGGCCGGAGTTTGTGCAGGGACTTGTGATGGTGACGTGCCCGGGCTGGAGGGTGTGGATGGAGCCGGGAGTGACGTAGGTGAGGGATTAGAGGAGAGATTGGCAGAGGGAAAGGCGAACGGTTTCCTGTGGCTCATCCAGGGGTGTCCTCCATCACAAAAAGGCTTTGAAGTGCTGCAGGGAAGGCTCTGGATGACGGGAATGTGACTTGCAGGGCTGGGAGGAATGAGGCACTGCGTGTTCCCAGTGCTCGGGGTGGAGGAAAGGGAGCCTTTCCCTGCCTTTCCCCTCACCTGGGCCCTTCCCAAGCACAGCCCACGCAGGTGCTGCCTCACCCGGTGCTGATGGAGAATCCACTCAGGAATATCCTGATTTCCTGGGCCAGGGCTCACAGGGAGGGAGGGCACTGTGTTCTTCCGCAGCCGAGAAACTTTTCTTGGGATTTTCATCAGGATTTGAAGTTGCAAATATTTAATGGAAAGTTGTGTGCCAGCCTGCCCCAGTCTGCCCACAGACAGGCACAAATATCGGATATATTTGAGATTATATTTATATTATTAGAAATATTCATATTATTCTATTTAGGATTACATTTATATTATTAAAAGTATTGGTATTATTCTATTTAGGATTATATTTATCACACTGACCCTGGGTAAGAATAGCAGGTGTCGGCCACGGGCCTTGGCACCCTGAAGTTCCTCAACCAAGAGGAGAAGGGGAAGAAAAGGCTGGCAGAGGCTGGGACAGACCCAGGGTTCTGACCTGTCTCTCAAAAAGCCTTTGGTCCCCACGGAAAGGGACTGTCACACTTGTCCCCGAGCACGCCGGTGATCTGTCACTCAGGATGTTCCCATCAGAGCTCTGAGCCTGGCTCAGGCTGCAGACAGCACAGCAAGGCTGCTGACACCCATTCCTGCCGAGATCCCGGCCTGGCTGTGCACAAAGGCGTGTTCTCCTCACCCAGCACCAGCCCTCCCTGGCTGCCACCCCCTGGGTCCCCTCAGCACCGTGCCCCGCTGTCCCTGCAGGCACCAGCCCGAGCTCCGGTGTCCCTGCCCCTGTCCTGCAGGACATTTCCTGCCAGTGGCTCCACAAACCCCTGAAATCTCCCCGTCCTGCCAGGAGATTCCTCCCTAATGCTCATTAAGCCTCTTGCAAATCCCCGGCTGAACACGGCTGCAGAAGTTTAATAAAGCGGGAGACAGATGCCATCAATCATCTGGGCCCGCCACACATCTGGGGGAAATCCAGGGCCATTCCTCTCCTTTCTTCTGCCCACCTTTGTGTCCCACAAGGACACAGCCCAGGAATTACCAGGCAGCTCTGCTGCCATCCCGGGATCTCTGCCCCGCTCCCTGTCCTCGTTCCCCATCTCCCAAACCTTGGTGTTTAGCACGAGCTGCTCTCTGGGCACTGGGATTTCCATCCTGTTGGCCAATCTTTTGCCCTTTGGAAGGACCAGGAATGTCCCACAACGGGATCTCAGCACCTCCATCCCGGTTTTACAAAGCAAGAGAGGGATTGGGAGGAGAAGGAAAAGGCACAGGAGGCAGGGAAGGGAGCAGGAGCCGGCACTTTATCCCTGCACCTTCCCGTTGCACTCCGGTTTTGGCGTTGCCTCCTGCTGGGAAGCAGCAGGAAGACAATCCCTCAGCAGGGCTCAACACTCCCATTTTGGTTTCAATTCAGCCCATGGCTCCCCATCTGGAACAAATCCTCACCTTTCCCCAGTGGATTCAAGTGGGAGACGACATTTACGGAGCAGATGTTCCCTCTGGAGGAGCCAGGGCCTCTTTGAGGTGTCCGGGCACTGCACAGCCCCAGGATGCTGCATTTAGGGGATGCAACAGTCCCAGTCCTCTGCTCTGCCTCAGGGACAGACTCACTGAGATCATGTCCCATTTATTTGTTTTACAACCTCCTGCCCTTCTAAGACCAGTGTTTAAAAGCAGAGGTTCATCAGCTCCTCGTGGTGGGACGGAGCTCACCCACACTCTGCTCCTCCAACTCCGATTTCTTTTTGATTTGCAGCCCTGGTAGAAGGTGCAAGGCAGGTGAGAAGATTGGGGGGTGGGGGATGATTGATGACCCAAATTTCTTTTCTGGGCAGAGCTAAGTTGTGTTCCGAGGGTGACAAAGCTGTGTGGGTGTCACGGAATGCTGCCTGCACTTGGTGGATTTGGTTTTTCCAGGAGGTGGAAGAGCCAGTGGGCATCGATTTCAGATGGGCACCCTCAGCTGAGCTGATTTCTGCAGATCTCCAGGCTGAGCTGGTGTCACCAGGAGGACGTGGCCTCCTCCAGGTCCTCCCTGCTCCCAGGTGTGGGTGGTGACACAGGCTGGGCAAGGAGAAGCTGCCTGGGGTGGGAAAAGCGGGAAAAGTGGGAAAAGTGGGAAAAGTGACATGTGGAGATCCTCATCTGACCTAAAACCAGGCCAGGCCACGTGGTCAGACAGATGTGACCCTCAGAGGGCTCCGAGGCCACACTGGGGGTGGCAAAGGACACAAAGGGACAATGAGAATGTCCCGCTTGTGCCTCAAACCTGCCTGAAAGCCACGAGTCCACCGCTCTCGCCACTTCCCCGGGCTCTGACAGCAATTCCTGACGGGAATTCCTCCATTTGCTCAGTGTGGAGACCACAGGGAAACCAGGAAAAACAGCCCAGCAGGAGCCACTGCTTAGCTAAAGCCGTCTGCTGAATCAAGTGGTCTTTAAGGGTTTAGTGAGGCTCTTCCTCCCTGTCCCCAGGGCTGGGGCTCTCCTGTCCCCTGGGTGTCACTCTGGGTGACAGACACGCGGAGCTGGCAGGAGCACGGAGCTTTGGCTCGCACACAAAGTCCTGCCAAGCCCCAAACTCGCAGCCCTGCTGGGTTTGGCAGAAGCCTGGATGCGTATTTATTGAAAAAAGGAAATAAAACAACAGCGAGATGGGAGGATTTGGTGCTCTGAGCTCTTTATGCTTCGGCACAAGGATGGGTTATGGATAATGCAGCGCCATGGGATGGGAATAATGCACAGGGTTTACTCTGATTTTGTCTCCAGCAGCCGCCCAGGGATCCAAAAACAGGGGATCTGGACTGGTTAGTGCATCCAGCTGGGAGGTGGCGGCTCCTGGATGCCTTTCCCAGCTCATGGAGTGAATTCCTGCTTGGCTCCAGGTCCTGCAAAGAGCCAAGCTCTTCCCTCAGCTCTGGGATGGCTCAGATGGGATGTGGGACAAGTGACCCCCAGCAGCCCATGGGGGGATGGTCCTTGTCACATTTCTGGTGGATTTTGGAGCAGAGAGTGGTGCCTGAAGGTGTTGGGATGAGCAAAGTTGGGTTCGTGGCCTCCTCACAGCGACTCCGGATATTGGGATGTACTCACGGCTTGTCCTCCTCACGGTGACCCTGCAGGCCTCCCCTCACCCCTTTGGCCGCAAATCGAGCAGAGGAAGGTGCAGAAAAGCCCCAGAGGCACGGGAAGGGCCGGATCCCGGGAAGGGCCAGGCTGATCCCGCAGGAGCCGCGCAGTCCGGCCGGGCCGGGCGCCAGGCCCCACATGTGGGATCGATTATCCACAGCGGCTTAGAGGGGCTTCTCCCACTGCCACTCACCTCTCCCGCCCGTGTGGCAGCGGGGATGGCAGCGAGGTTTGCACAGCTGGAATAAATTGCAGGGAGGAGGAGGAGGAGGGGTTTGGGAGAGACAAAAACCAACATTGAACTCAAGAGGGAAGAAAGACAGTATTAGGGGAAGGTAATGGGGAAAATGTGTGTGTGTGAGAGATGGGGGGTTTATTTACACACTGTTTGTTTGGGGTTGCCCACACACGGTGAGAGCTGGGCAGGGGCTGGGCTCCAAAATCCCGGCAGGCGCTCGGGCTTGGCCAGGGAAGAGAAGCAGAAAGAGGGAAAAAGAAGGGAAAATGGAAATAGGGAATGCAGGAGGAAGAGGTGGGGTTAGGCAAGGAAACAGTGGTGTGGCACTTGTTTGGGCTGAGCGGCTGAGGGGATGGAGGTCTCTGGGATTACCTGTGGGACTGGACAGAGAAATCCCTGGATATTCGCTGCTCCCCTCTGGAAAAGCACCGAGGTTGGCCAGGCCTTGTGTTGCCCCATCAGCCTCTCTGACCACTCGGAGCACCCCTGGGGAGGGATAACCCAGCCCAGAGCTCCCCAGGGAAAGGTTTTATCCTTCCCCCCTCTCCCCCCGCCCCATGCCATGAAATATTGGAATTAATATAATAACACACCTTAATAATATTATCCCTGGTCGAGTCCATAAAAGTCCCCTCTTGCATTACGGCATTTGAGAGACTATTAAGTTTTAAGGCCACGAGACCTTCGTGAAGGAGAGAAGTCATTTCCATTTTTCCCTCTCTTCCGAGGGCACTGGGGTTTATGGGGCAGGCTGGAACTGGGATTGATGAGCCCGGTGGCCACCACGTCCCCTGGGAGGGCAGGGCCCAGGACAGGGGTCACTGGGGTCCTGGAGTGTCCCCAAGGATGGGGCTTCCAATGAAATGGTCTTGGAGTGGCTGATGCTGTTTTCTTGCACTTGGCTCTTCCCAAATCCCAGGTTTTCCTGCAGAGAGAGGTGTTTAGCGGGAAATGAGGTGGTGGCTTCGGCATGGAACAGGAGATGGGGCTGAGACCCTCCTGGGAAGCTGAAACCACCATGGGGAGCAGGAGTGTGGCTGTGCTTGAAGAAGCGCAGAGAGGGTGGGAAATCCATAATTTTCCATCAAAATGGGGACAGTGACAGCACCCAGCACAGCCTGAGGACTCTCCTGTGCGACACAGGGAGGTCGTGGGCTCTCGTTCCCTTTCCTGTCTGCTCAGCCTCACTCGGGAGTAAAAACCCAACAGGACGAAAATACTGGGAGCTGATCCTTGTGGAGCTGTGAGGGAGCCGATCCTTGTGGGGCTGTGAGGGAGCTGATCCTTGTGGGGCCGTGAGGGAGCTGATCCTTGTGGGGCTGTGAGGGAGCTGATCCTTGTGGGGCTGTGAGGGAGCTGATCCTTGTGGGGCCGAGAGGGAGCTGATCCTTGTGGGGCCGAGAGGGAGCTGATCCTTGTGGAGCTGTGAGGGAGCTGATCCTTGTGGGGCC
>NW_024582078.1:2025830-2034453 GCF_017639235.1 Corvus kubaryi | reverse complement strand
GGAGCTGATCCTTGTGGGGCTGTGAGGGAGCTGATCCTTGTGGGGCTGTGAGGGAGCTGATCCTTGTGGGGCTGTGAGGGAGCTGTGGGTGACATCTGTGGGTGACACAGGGGTGGCACCAGTTCACCGGGAGGCGCTTGGAAAACGCGGGCAGGGAGCGAAGGGTGTGCAGAGCTCACAGGTGAGAACACGTGAGGGTTTGGGGGCTCCTCCCTGACTTGCGGGAGCTGTAGGAATTTCAGGGATTGTCCCCAAGGAGCAGTGAGGGGTCACAGCCCAAATCTGATATCACAAGGGGGGGGACAGGAGGACCTTCAGTGAAAAAAGTGAACTGAGAGGCTCGGGTCAGTGAGAACAACCCTCAGTGAGGCAAAGCAGGAGGGGAACCACCGGGAATGATGACAGGGAAGGGGAATGTAAGAATTCCTTGCCTTTATCAGGAATATTGTGCTGATTTGGGGCAGCTGGATCCATTCAGATTCACAGATTTCTGCCTTGGTGAAGGCAGCAGAGTTGCTGGTGATTTACCCTGAGTTCAGAGCTCGGATCCCCCAGATTGAACTCCCCCATCCCAATCCATGCAGGAACTCAGCATCAACTCTGGGATCTCAGAGCGCCAGCTCCTCACCTCTGTGTTGTGCTGCCAAAAAAAGGGCTCACAAGAAATCTCTCTTTTCTTCCTAAAGCGCAATTTCACCAAGCAAAACCAAACCAGTTTCACCCAAACCAAACAAAACATCCTTCCACTGGCCAAGAAGATTTTGGAAACGGGCTCAGAAAACCAGCAGACCAATTAAAAATAATAATAAAAAAACCTTTTTCCCATTTATTATTATGTAAAATCTCCTGCTCTTTAGGGCAATCTCCTGATTATGAAGGGGTCAGGGGAGCTGATTTATGATTAGAGAGCTCTTGGCATCGGCAATATTGTATATGTTTTAATTTTGAACCTTAATAATCCATCCAGTGTGCAGCACTTGATGGTGACACTCATTTCTCACGGAGCGTTTTGCCAGGCTCCGCTCAGTCACCTTCACCTCCTCTCTAAACCTCTTCCCTGTGCCAAAGTCAAACACAATCCAACTTTTCCCTCTGGAATCAACCTTCCCCAAGGCTCCCAGGTTGGCAGCACTCGTCGGTCAGTCCCTTGTCACCACCCAAAGTGGCAAAGCTTCCTGCTGGCACCAAGGGGAGGTTTCAACTCAGAGGAAGGGAAATGCTGGTGTTTTATTGGAATTTTTTGGGAGTGAATTCTTCCTCTGGAAGGGAAGAAGAATTCCTGGCTTTTTCTCTGAAGTCTTATGTGGAAAGATGCCTCGGTTTTGCTCCTTGGTGTGGTCGCAGGTGATGCTCAGAAGCACCAAAAATGAGTTTCTGCTGAGCCAACCTTTGGGTCACTGTGCCTGCCATGATTTGAGTGACAACCTGTGTCCGATGGGAAATTCCAGGCCGGGAATCTTGTTCAGGGAGCATTCAGGATGGTGTACAGCTGGCTCAGGGTCTGTCCAGCTCTGATTTCATGGGATTCTTACTCCAAGCACCCCGAGTTTCCTGCTCAGAAGCACCAAAGCTGAGTTTCTGCTGAGGCAACCCTTGGGTCACTGTGCCTGACACGATTTGAATCACAACCTGTGTCCAACGGTGGGGAAATGGGGAAATCAGGGCTGGTGGGTGAATTCCAGGCTGGGGAATCTTATTCAGGGATGATTCAGGAGGATGTAAAGCTGGCTCAGGGTCTGTCCTGCTCTGATTTCACAGCGTTCCCACCCTGACAACCCCGAGTGCCCTGCCTGGGACACCCTCCTCACCCCCAGGGCTGTGTCCCCTGTCCCTCTGCCATCCCGAGGTGTTTATTGAATTGTTTTCCCTGCTCCTGGTGGCAGCGTTTCCCTGCCATTAAACCCTGCCAGCCGCGCTCTGACTGGGTAATTTAAAGCTATAGTTAAATTATGACTTCTCTGAACCTGTTGTGGCACTGACGCATAACCCTAATTAAATGATCGCATCCATTCCAAAGCCAGTCTTTTCTCCCCTCAAACGTTAATTACAACATAAGAGGCTTTAATGGCTCGCCTCACCTCCAGCTCCTCGAAAGAAAGGTCATGCGATTAATTTTCGTCATTAATCTTTTCCCAATGTGGACATTGTGCTGTCACTGGAGCCTATTAAACCCCCTTTGTCCCCCTCCCCTTCTTCTGCCTTCTCCCCCCTTCGTTTCTACCCCCACCCCCAAGTGAATGAGAGAACAAAAATATTTAAGCTCCACTTTGGCTCTGGTGCCTTCTCGGGGCTCGGGATGAGCTCGGGACACGTCCCATGTCCCACTGTCCACCTGAGAGCGCTGGGGACACTGCTCTGCTGCACAGGGGACGATTTGGGGGTGGTGGGGACGATTTGGGGGTGGTGAGGGATGATTTGAGGGTGGTGGGACCCCCTGAGAGCTGCACAGGGCACTGGGGTGGCACAGCGAGGGCACCTCTGTGGTGGTGGAGGTTGCTGAGGCTTTGGTGGGGACACCTGGACGGACCCAAAGGCAGGGGATGGCTGGAGATGGGGACACGGGACAGCAGGAGGGGTGCAAAGGGCCCGGCCATGCCCAGCCAGGGTGGGCACAGCTTCGGGAGCAGAGCCCAGCCCCTCCCCGTGCCTGGCGGCAGCGGCGGCCACCACTGCTGTGGGATCAGTTTCAAAGCCCCTTTTTGGGTTTTTCCTCCTGTTTTCCAAAGGAAACGGGCATTTTAGAACCTCCACCAAATCTTCCTGAGTGCCTTAACCCCCTGAAGCCGGGAGCAGCTCTGGCTCCTGCCCCGTTGCCAGGAGCCGGGCGGGCAGGGGGCTCGGAGCACACACACACACACACACCCGTTGGGTTAATTCGCTGTATTGTTTCAGCTGAAACCAGGGCCTGAATAATTCCCTTTTATCCAGGGTGACGTAATCGGGGAACAAGTTGCTGCTCGGTGGGGGCTGGCAGCACTCACGGCACCGTTCGGAACGGCAGCTCCAGGCACGAACCACGCCGGGATCCAGGGATCCGTGGCGCAGCCGAGGCCGGCGGTGCCGCGTCCCCAGGCTCGCGGCGTGCCCCAGTTTGAGGGGCTGCGAGCGCTCCTGAAGGGTATGACCCACTTCCCAGCCCTCCCTCCCGCTCGCTGACATCCTTTTTTCCCCGTTCCCAAGGGCGGCGGCTCATGGGGGAAAATCCTGGAGTGTTTTAATAACGAGGAGACAGATGGCAGTCACCTCCTCGCCGGGGAAATACGGGAGCGGAAAGTGGGAAAAGAGAGCAGGAGAGAGACGGGATGAGCCTATTTTGACCAGGATCTTGCCCTCAAGGCACAGCTTGCTGGCTCCTCCACACCCTCAAGGATCTCCCTGGGTTTCGACATCTGAGGATCTGGATCCCCATCCCTCTCCCTGTGGGTGCTGGCAGCTCCTCGCCCCTCTGGCGGGATTTGGGCTCTTCCCGCTCTCCTGTGGCTCATCCCTGTCTCTTGCTGCAGGCCTGGGATGAGCAAGGCAAGGAATCCTGGCTGTGCTTTCGCCAGAGGATTTGTTGGCAGCAAGGGCACGGCAAAGAGCTCAGGATGGGGCTGGAATTCTGTCTGAATTTGGGAATCGGACCAGAGGCAGGGGCTGGGGTGTCTGCGGTGGCAGCCACACAAAAACCCCTCTGCTCTTTGGGAGCCCTCGGGGCCTCTTCCCACGGGCAGCAGGGATGGTGAAATTCCCAGGAATGGGTGGTGGATGGGCAGACACAGCAATGTTCCTTCCCAGGATGGGAGCCCTGTCCCGTGGAAGCCCTGGGTGAGTTGGGCCAAGCTGAGCACGGTGACCTCGGTGCCTCCCTCGTGGTGGGAGTTCTGTGTGTGGGTCTGGGGCTGAAATCAGCTCCAGGAACTGCCAGGGAACGGCCTGGGAAGAGCCGATGCAAATGGAGAGGAATCAGGGAAGCATCTGGATTCACGGCCTGAGGCTTTGCTGGTGTTTCTGGGATGGAATTAAAGGGGATGGGGAAGTGTGACAGCAGCGTCCTGGGCTGGGGGAAACTACTCCAGACCCTCTGAGACCAGAGACCTGGGCTGATTTCACTTCTCACCTTGAATGATGCTAAAATCACCCAGTAACAGAACAGCAGCCAAAATATGAATCCTGCACACGCTTCAGACACTACAACCGTAATTAATACATCCCTGACTGCCACTTCATTGTTGGAAAATAAACAGCTGATGGATAAAGCCTTCCCAGAGACTCCTGTGCCCTGGAGCACGGGAGCACTGCAGTGAGTGACTGCTCACCAGCGCTGAATTTCAGACCTAGTCTGGATTATAATTGGGATATCCTATAAAGAGAGGGGGAAAGGGATTGGGATGAATTTCTTGTGCTTTATGTCCCCTAAATGACAGCCTGGGGACTCATGCCCCGCTCCTCCTGCTCAGACAGGTTCACCACGAGAAAATCCACATCAGGATTTCTGAGGCCCCGGGTGCTGAGGGGGCCTGGTGCTTGCGGCTCCAACGATCCTGGTGGTTCTTTTCCCAGCTTTAAAAGCAGCGATTAGGAACACTCAGCTCCGAAGGAGTCAGGTCTGGTTTCCCCCTGCCTCAGGGGGAGCGGTGAGGACCTGACCCGGCTCTGCTGGGAGCACTGGGAGCGCTGGGAGCTGTTCTCAGGTCTGGGTCGCTCTGGACATCGAGGAACAGCGATTTGGCTTCATCTTCGAGGATTCTTATGGGTCCCTTTGACTCAAGATATTCCACAATTCTCTGTTTGGGCTCTAAACATCCCCCGAGGTTTGGGGAGAAAGGCAGCAGGGCCACTTTGAACCAGGGCTGGTTGAAATCTGTGTTTTCGCCCCGGATAACCCCGTGCCCCAGACACCGCGGGCAGCGGTGGCAGAGCTGGGAGGCACCCCGGCATCAAAGCCAGCGGATCCCGGCTGGCAGCGGATCCCTGCCAGGGCTGCTGCCAAAACCCTGGAGAACGGAGACAATGGCAAACCCCTCCGGCTTCCCCCGCCGCCGCCGGAGCCGCCCCGGCTCGGACACCCACCGCTTTTTTTTTCTCTTTGTCCCAAGGACATTGGGGACATCACGTCCGCAGTGCTCCGTGTAGCGGGATAATAATAATTAATAACCATTAGCAACAATAAGGATAATACCAGCGCCAGGCCGGACTGACTGTGCAGAGGAGACACTTTTTTTTCCCCCCCCTCACTTTAATGAAAACAATGATTTGACTTTGAAGAAAGTGACTTTTTTTTTTAAGTGAAAGCGGAATCCGCTCCCCTGCCCCCCCCCCACAACTCCTTTTCCGACACCCTCCTTTTTTTTTTTTTTAACTCTCCTTTTTTCTTTTTCTTTTAATACTCTGCGTTCTATCATGCAAATCCCCTTTCAAATTATGAGAGTATTAGAGCCATCAGCGGTAATGTCACCGCCACAAAATGAGAGCAGGGACTTAAGCACCTAACGAACAATGAAATGTGCGAGCCCTGGGACAGGACAATTAAGAACTGGGCTTAGCCAGCCAGGGAAATTTATTGCTATCAAATCCATATTTCTATTTTCCCCCTGAACAGTAACCTATTTGAATATGATTAAAGGGTTTCATTAGAGCTGAGAGAAAGGCCCGTGTCCCGCCGTTCCCTGTGAGCTCACAAACACGCGCGCTTTGGGGAGGAGGAGGAGGAGGAGGATGGAGAATCTGGGGAGGAAGGAAGGGGACGTGCATGGGACGGGTGGCAGGGTCACCAATCCAGGAGCTGGGCCGCTGGCACAGGGCAGGACAGGGCTCTTCCTGCATTCCCGAGGGAGCTCCGGTGCCGCTGGAGAGGCTGGAGCTGGGGAAGAGGGAAGAGACAGGAGCCAGCACCCACTGCCCGCTGAGGGGCATCCCGGGGTGCTGCTGGAAAAAAGGGAATCCAGGGCTTGACCCCGCATCCCACCTGCTCACACTGAGCCGTGGCCGCTCCCCTGGGCACATCCCCGTCACTGGGGACACGGGGACAGGCACAGACAGCAGGACAGGGGTGCAGACAGACGTCCCTTCCTCCCTCACCCTGCACAGGCTCTGTCTAAACAGGCAGGAGAAGAAGCCAAGGTTTGGCCAGGTGAGCATCGAGGAAAACCTGAACCCCAGAAAGGTTTCACAGTTGTTCCCTGTCCCTCAGTTTGTGTCCTGGACAAACCCGTGTCCCCAAGTGCACAATCACACGAGCTCTGCAGCCTCAACCTGCTTTTATCCAGAGCCCACCACCAGATTTCCATCATTCAGAGCTCTCACACCCCGAACATTCCCTATTTTGGTGGCGAGAGGAATCTCAGCCTCCTCCCCGCTATTTATTTACTCACTATTCCCACACCACAGTGCATCCATCGCAGGAGCCGAGTCCCAGCTCCCCAGATCCTCCACAGAGCAGCATTTTCTGGCATTTGTAAGCTCGGTTGAGCTGCTCCTTTTCTGCACCTCAGCTCCTGGTCGTGCTGCAGAGCCCACGTCACCAAAGCTGGGATGGATGGAGTGAGGCACAGGGAGCAGAGGGAAGGGGTGCTGCTTTCAGCAGCTTGGCAAATTTGGGGAAATGAAGTACAAAACTTTTGGAGGGAAAGAAAGAAAGGAAGAGAGTGGATCTGTCCCCTGTGACCAGCTTGAATCAATCAATACAGGCGCTCCTTGCCATCGATAATTAGTCCAGAGAGGAATAACGACACAAGGATTTGTGCTGCTTGCTCACTGCTGGTATTTCTGGAGGAGTCTGGCCCACAGGGGTGCCTTTCCCACCTCTCCAGGGCAGGAAGGGTTCATTTCCCACATTCCCGAGGCAGTGAGGGTGCATTTCCCACTGCTCCAAAGCAGTTTATCCCCAAGTTCCACCAAGGCTCCCTGAAATCCTTGGCTGTCTCCTTCCCCCTGCCCGCAGAAGCGTCCATTTCACACCCGCGTATTTCATCCCAGACTGGCGAGGGCCCTGCCCTCCCACCATCGCTTCCCAGCTGCTTGGATCACGAGCCTTTAAAAGACCAGAGAGGCTCCGAGCCCAGACTTGAATTTCTGTCTCTCTGTCTCCTCTCGGAACGAACAGGGATTGATTTCTCCGTGGAATTTCTCACCCCACGTGTGCGAATCCTGGCGCTGGAGCTGGCACGGGGCGGGTGATCCCCTTGCCTTGGTTTGGATGGAGGGGCTGAGGAGCAGGGATGTTTTGCCCACCCTTGGGAGGACGATCCTGCCCTCACAAAGAGGTGCTGCTGTCCCAGTTCCCGCTCCTCTCACCGGGCGCTGGAGCTGGGAAGGGCAGGAAGGTGCTGCTGCTCCGCGGATCTGGGTGACCGAGGGGACATCGCACCCACAGGGCCAGGGCCAGGCTGAGCGTCGTCTTTACTGCGGGATTGTTGTGAATAATCGGCGATTTGGGAAAACATCGGTATTCCAGGCAGGATTTGGGAAGGCGGTTGAGTCCCATTAGAGTCAATGGGAATTATGGACATGCTTAAATTAAGCAACCGCTTAACACTGCCCTGAGTGGGTGCCAATGACAATAATTAGCGCACCTCCCGGCAATTACGGAGCCGTGGGTTTCAGGCCGCGGTGAAACCCTCGCTTTCCCTGGTGCGACCTCGGGGATGCAGCCCAGGATTCCCGACGGGAACCACGCGGGTCCTTCCTCCACGTCCGCCGCTCCCCATCCCTGCGAGACGAGCACATCCCTCGTTAATTAGAGTTCTCTAACGAGCTCGCCCGGCGGGTGCGGGCAGCGGGGAGGGCTGGCAGTGCCCGCGGCCGCGGGGACACTCGGGTGGCAGCTTTGTGTCCCCGTCAGGTCGCCCCGAACCGGGGCTGCCTCCCCTGCCCACCCCCACCCCGGCGAGGCATCACGGCTCCTAACGAAACGGAACTGCTGCCAGATGAAATATATTACTATTAAATACTTAATTCTTCTAGTGAGCGGAGAGCAGCCAGTATGAATACGATTATTAAAGAAAATTACTTTGGCTGATCAGATATTTCTGCATACTAATTTCTGACCCTTCTTTCCTCTCTGCTTGCTTCTCATCCCTTAGAGACCAGGACAGATAAAATTCCATCACAAATAGCTGATTACTGGGGCTTGCATTAAAATCAAATTTTTTTTCCTCCCGGCGCTAATGTCCTTGCCTAAAGTAGAGGCAGCAGCTGTCAAAAAAAAAAAAAAAAAAAAAAAAAAAAAGGGGAAAAAAAGGGAAAAAAAAAAGCCTGGAGGTTGGTCTAGATCTGAATATCCTGAACTTTGAGGCTTCTGCTGTTATCGGCTGCATCCAAACGCTGAAGTTGGCTCTGGAAGGAGCTGGGCTGGAAGGTTTGGAGCGGGAGGAGAGAGGGAGGGATGCCCTGGCGCAGGGCAGTGATGGGCAGGAGATTCTGTCCCTGCCCCATTCCAGCTCCAGCCCCTGTTCCTGCCCCATTCCTGCTCCAGCCCCTGTTCCTGCCCCATTCCTGCTCCAGGCCCCGTTCCTGCCCCATTCCTGCTCCAGCCCAGCTCCATCCCCTGTTCCTGCCCCATTCGTGCCCCATTCCTGCTCCAGCCCCTGTCCCTGCCCTGCTCCAGCCCCCGTTCCTGCCCCATTCCAGCTCCAGCCCCCGT
>NW_024582078.1:2012047-2025820 GCF_017639235.1 Corvus kubaryi | reverse complement strand
CCATTCCAGCTCCAGCCCCCGTCCCTGTCCCATTCCTGCTCCAGCCCATCTCCAGCCCCTGTCCCTGCCCCGTTCCTGCCCCATTCCAGCTCCATCCCCTGTCCCTGCCCCGTTCCTGCTCCAGCCCTGCCTGGGGGTCCCTTCCGAGCCCGATCACCCATTCTGGTTTCTGGTAAAGAAGGCAGAGGCCAAACTGCTGATGGGAGCAGGTGGATGGAACGGGGCAGGTGATGGGATGAGCACAATGGGGGGCTCAGACCCACAGGGCTTCACCCCCTTTCCCTCTCAGTCAGATGTAGGACCTACACAAACACCCTTTGAGTCCAATCATGGAATCACGGAATGGTTTGGGTCAGAAAGGACCTTAAATCTCACCTCATTCCAAACCATACCGTGGGCAGGGGCACCTCCCACCAGACTGGAAACTTCCTTCAAGTTCTGCCTCTCCCGCCCCTCGCCCAGGCCATGATCCCCCTGTGACAGAAGGAAGCCACTAAAAATAATTCCCTCCTGTCTGCTCCCTTCCCCAGCAGCATCACCTCCCCCCCAGCCTGGAAGGCTCCAATTTACCTGCTCTGAAATAAAGACACTGTGCAGGTGTCACAGTGCTGAAGCCCTAATTACAGCCTGAGCACGTTAATTCCCGGCTCCACCAGCGCCTGTCGGAATGCGGGATCCTCTCTGCCCTCTCCCCCTCCTCGGGAAGCTCCTGGGGGAGCGGGAAGGAAGCAAAGGGGGGATTCAAAGCTCGACTTTGCAGAGGTTGGGAGGTGAAGTCCTTGAAGTTTGAATTTCAGGTCTGGCCCTGCTGGATTTGTTCCTGGGGAAGCATCCCGGTGCTGGGGAAGGGAAAAGGGAAAAGGGGAAATCCCTTTGCAGTGGTTGTTGTGTCCTCCTTGGCTTCCCAGCTGCCCCACAGCCAGGCTTGGGGCTGTGCCCGCCGGCCCTGGCTCCGGGCACCATCTGGGAGCCTCCAGTCTGCCAGGCACAGCCGGCCAGCGCCGGCGGCCCAGGGCCGTGTGTACACAAGGACGAGGAATGTTTGTTTTTCCTTATTGACTCTCTCCGAATAAACGCCGGGCCGGCAGGAAAGGGGCTCCGGCGGCAGCTGTTTACCAAGTGTTTGTGATAAAAATCCTTCTCCATAGGAACAGGTGGCACGGGACCGGCCCCGGGAAGCGCCGAGCGGCTCCAGAGCAGAAAACTGATATTTTTACCTGGCTGGGATAAAGCTCCGGGGCTGCAGCGCGATGTGACGGCGGCAGAGCCTTTCCCGGGGCCCCTCGCCGGTGCTGGCGTGGATTTTGGGCTGTCACCTGTGTCCCTGCCAGGCTGCAGGGCCCTTCTCCGGTGCTGACACGGGCCCGGCGCGGCCCCTCCCCATCCTTGATAACTCATGGCAGCAACACTTGCACAAATCTTTAATTGTTTAGTTTAAAGAATTGTGTTTTGACCGCAAGGGGATTTTGGCTGGAGCTCAAGAACTGATAATGATATTTTGCTGCCAAGACGTTGTCTTGGCTCTGCCTGTGTTAATGTTCACTTACAAGAAGCTCCAATTAACTGCATCAGCTCTCACCAAGCGTGAGGGAAGGGGGGAGAGGTGGTGTCTTTGGAGAAGAAAGAAAGGGAGAGGGAGAAGGGAAGAAGAGAGAGAGAAAGAAAGAGAAAGGGAGAAGGGAAGAAGAGAGAAAGAAAGAAAGAAAGAGAGAAAGGGGAAAAGAGAGAGAGAAAGAAAGAGAGAAAGAGAGAAAGAAAGAGAGAAAGAGAGAAAGAAAAAGCAAAGTAAAGTACAACAAAATCACAGAATCGCTGAGGCTGGAAAAGACCTCCAAGATCATCGAGTCCAACCTTTGACCCATCCCCACCTCGGCACCACCAGAACCAGCAGCCCACACAAACAGTCCCCGTGGGCAGGAGATGGTTTCCCAGCGAGTCCCAGCTCTGCTCCATCCAGAGCCATCCCCAGCCCAGGCTCCTGCTCTCTTTCCAAGCTGTCCCAGTGCAGAGAACAGCCCCAGGCAGGCGGGTGCGGTGCCAAGGAGGGCAGTGGGGGCCACGCCTTGTGGCCCTCTGGGAGCACCCCATGAGTCTGGGGGTGTCTGACCAGGTGGGTGCTCACTGACCCCTTCCCAAACCCATTTTGGGGGTGACAGAAGCAAGGAGACAAAACTGAGATGTGCTGGGACTGTTCCTGCCAGCCCTGGATGGGGCTGATTCACCGCAGAGCCAGGGTGGATCCCCCACGATGGACACCCAGGTGCAACTTTGCCCGCTTTTTCCCCAAATCCAACATCAGGGCGCAAGTATTTGGGAATCCAGGCACTTGCAGGCTCTGTCTGAGCACAGCCTGAGCACAAACCGCAGCAGGACCAGGGCGATCTTTCCTCGGGAGTGTGTGGGAGCAACCCCACCCAGGCTGGAAAATGGGGCAGCTTGGGGCTGTTCCTGTGCCAGCACCGCCCCGTGCCCTGCAGGTGCCGGGAGCTGAACCCAAATTCAGCAGAGCCTTTGGGATCACAGGCAGCAGCCGTGCCCTGGCCCAGCTGCCTCCCCGGGAGGGCACATTCCGGCTTGTCCAGAGGCTTTGGGGGATCCAAGGGGGGATTTCTCTGCAGAGCCGAGGCTGTGCCCCGGGAGGGTCAGATCCTGCCCTCGGCTCACGTTACACAAACCCGAGGACAGGAAGATTTAGGAGTGGAGATGCCACACAGGGCCGGGTGTTGTTTGTGCGCCTTTGAAATCGGAGTGAGAGGGAGCGGAGGGAGGGAGGGAAGGAGGGAGGGGAGGGGGGCACGGGGCTGGTCCCCTCCTCGCAGTTCCTTTCTGGCATTGAGGGGAGCTGCCTGGGCTCTCTTCGCCTCTGTTGCTTCAGGTGCAGCTCTGTTTTCTTACATGTTAATTTTTTCCTGTTTTATTATCCTGTCCCTCAGCCGCTACCAGAAACCCCGGGCAGGCTCGGGGAGCGTTTCCTTCAGCCACAGCTGGGACGCATTTGGGCAGGGACAGCTCCGCCACCTCTGCCAGGAGCTGGCTGCTCCTTGCGGGCAGGGCCGGGTGGTTCCTGCTGCTGCCAGCCCCTTCCCAGAGGCGATGGGGTTCCCATGGGACGGCCCCGAAGCCTCTCTGAGCGTTTCTTGGTGAGTCCCCTCTGTCTGGGGGACCTGTGGCAGCCACCCCGAACCCCAGGGGACCCTGAGGGGACCTTCCCCCCCTCGGGGGTGTGTCCTGCCAGCTGCTCTCCATGGCCGGAGTGGAGGGGTCAGGAGCTGCTCTGTCCTGGCTGTCCCCACATCCAGCTGGAATTGCTGTCCCCCCGACCCACCGTGTAACCCCTCTCCTGCTCCCTTGGGTGCTCTGCACCGCCTTTGGAAAAAATTCTTCCTGTTCATCGACTACAGGAGGAGCATCAGGAGATTAAAGTTGAGTGCTGCAAATATTCCCCGGCAGGAAGATCCGAGCAATCCCTGTGTGGCTTCCCGGGAAGCAGAAGCCCCTTCCCTGCCCTTGTCCTGTCCTGGCCCAGCTCATCAACTCCCCAGGAATGATCTCTCCCTCCTGCCCGGCTCTGCAGGACCCCCTGGGATGTGCTGGGGACCTGCAATGGGGGGTGAAGCGGGTTCGGTGCCATTCCCAGACTCCGGAGCCCATGGAATCTCAGGTGGAGCTGGGATTCCCACCTGCCCCCAGACACGGATCCAGCTGCAGGTGGGGATGGGGTGTGAGACAAACCTTCCATTTACGTTCTAATTTCAATAAAATTGCTTTGGTTTGTGTTTTATTGCGGTGCTGGGGCAATAAAAGCCTCCTTTAGCCCCAGGGAGCCTCTCCCTGCAGGAGAAGGTTTCCCAACTGGAATTGGGCAGGATGCGGCCTTCTGCTCTATCCCAAACCTGCTCCATCCCAAACCTGCTCCACAGGGAACTCTCCCTGATGCACACCCAGGTGCGAGGGCAGCTACAAGCCCTGAAATGCAGCCCGGGCTCCTTTATTCCAATAAACCACAGGATAAAGCTCCAGCAGGTAAGCACTGGGTGTTCCCTGCTTCTGGCAGCTCCAAACCCTCCCTTTAGCTTCCAACCCTGAGTCACATCCAGCCCCAACCCAGGGACTGACCCTGAAAATGAGGAGGGGTTTATTAAAGTTGTGAAGTGTAAAGGTTTCTAAAGCACAGTTTTTAAAGTTTTTACAGTTTTTAAAGTGCAATTTTTGACGTTTCTGTGAGGTTTTTCTTTTTGTCTCTGCTCCCTTTCCAAATGCAAAACTTCTGGGTGCACTTTTTCAAGCCTTTCCTCTTTATTTCCATGGAAGATTCTCTCCTTTCCCAGTCAATAAAGACACCCAGGACACAGATTAGCATTTGGCCCTCTGCCGTCTGCTGGATTAAATTCCACTAAATTATAAGTAAAGAATGATTGATTATTGTGACGATTAAGAATTTATCCTCATAGAACACCTTTCATCTGCAGAGGCAGGGCAGGATCTCAGAGCAAGAGGTGCAGGGAGAAATCATGTGTTGGTTTGAATGCCAAGGAAGGAGCATGGATTCCCTGATCCTGCTCCAGAGAGGGCAGAGAACCCCATGGTGGGACAGAGATCGAGGCTGGAATGAGGTCCCACGGTCAAAACCGAGCCTTTGAATTTGTTTTGATGATGTGAAGGTGTAAAAAGCCCCATCTGGATCCTGCTCGGAGCTCCAGGCAGAGATTCCTCCTCTGCCCTACACACCCACACGTGTCCTGTCCACCCTGTGAGCCCAGCAGGGAATCGGGGTGGTTTTTAATGCAGGTGTGGAGATACAGGAGAAATTCCTGCTGGTTTGGGTCTGGAATGTTTGGGAAGTGCCACAGAGCAGCCTTGGATGGACAGGTCAGTTCCCACTCCAACCTCCCCAACCTGTTGGTCCGGACG
This sequence comes from Corvus kubaryi, assembly GCF_017639235.1. Lineage (NCBI taxonomy): Eukaryota > Metazoa > Chordata > Aves > Passeriformes > Corvidae > Corvus > Corvus kubaryi. The sequence continues at coordinate 2,020,909 of NW_024582078.1, read as the reverse complement.
GACGCCGAGGCCTCACGGACACCCTGCTCATCCTATTTTGTGTTTCCAGCAGCTCAAACACGGCGCAGGGAAAAGGGGCTTTTGCAGGGACTTCCACGGAGCCAGGGCTCCTTTTGGGGAACCCCCAGCCAGGATGGGCCGGCCCGAGAGTCCTCACCGGAGGGAGCTCCGTGGGAAGGAGCCCAGATGCGGAGAGCCCTGCTGGATCCTGGAACATTTCAATTCCTCCTCAGCATCTCTGCTGCCCACCTGGGCTCGGGCAGGTTTGGCACACCATGACTGTGGTGGGTGGGGGGGGGGGGGTGGATATCCCACCTTCTCCTTCCCAAGGAGGATGGATCGATTCCCTCAGCAGAAAGGACGGCCGGGTTACAGCCGGGCTGTCCCAAACGCCAGCACGGGCAGATCCCACCCGCGGGGCCACGCAGCCCCCGAGCCGCCCCCCTCCCCACGCCGCCCCTTCCCCGGCCTCAGACAGTCCTCAAACAACAACTGTCTGCCTGCCCGGCTAATCCCTCACAGGTGACCTCAAGACAGCCGACGCCTCTCGCTAAACTCTCACATTCCTCCGCGCCGCGTTAACCCCTCCGTCCCCGCGGCCCGGCCCCGGCCCCTTCCCCAGCGCTGCCCTTCCCCGCGGGGCTGGAGCTGCCCGATGCCGCCTGGAGCATCCCCTTCCCAGAGCTGCCGGTCAGAGGTTAAAAGCCTAATGTATTATTATAAAGCCAGAGAGAAAAAGCCCCGCATTCGGCCCTATAAATCTTCCTAACAACCTCGGCACATGTGGGAGCCAGACGATGCCCCGGCTTCTCCCCCCGGCTTCTCTCCGGTACCCGCGGGCCGAGCTTCATCCCCTCAGCCCTGGGTGGTGCCCGGGCCAGTGCAGGGATGGTCCCGCTGGCACAGAGGGCAGCAGCCTCTGCCCTGTGCCACCCCACTCCTTGTCCCGTGGTTCCCAGATCTCCGGCATCACCCCAGGGGAGTGAGGGATACCCCAGAGGAGTGGGGGATATCCCCGAGGAGTGAGGGATACCCCAGAGGAGTGAAGGATACTCCAGAGGAGTGGGGGATACCCCAGAGGAGTGAAGGATACTCCAGAGGAGTGGGGGATACCCCAGAGGAGTGAAGGATACTCCAGAGGAGTGAGGGATATCCCCGAGGAGTGAGGGATATCCCCGAGGGGTGAGGGATACCCCAGAGGAGTGAAGGATACCCCAGAGGAGTGAGGGATACCCCAGAGGAGTGAGGGATACCCCAGAGGAGTGAGGGATGCTCCCGCCCCTCTGGGCAGCACCGCGACTGCCCCCGTGCCCTCTCGGGATGTCCCAGGTCCCGTCTCGGGATGGTGAGGGGGCTCAGAGGGCCGATTGTTCCCAGGGTATCCATGGGGAGGAAGCAGCGCAGCCCCATCCCAGCAATTCGTGGCACCACACGCCGCTCCTGTCCCGGCCCGCAGCGTCCCCAAAGCGCCCGGCCCGTGTTCCCTCCGCGCTGCTTGGGGGAACAGCACCACTTCCAGCTCTTCATTCTGCTTTGATTTTATTTCTCTTTAACTCAAGCGCGACCGCAGGAACCGAATTACTTATTGCTGGTGTAAAGAACCTGGCACGGGCAGGACCACCGGCTGCTGGATCCCTGGGAGTGTTTAATACCTGTGTGAGCTGTGCTGCAGCCCGGCAGCAGCTGCGGGAACAAAGGCTCGGCTTTGCTCTTCTTCCCTTTTTTTTCCTTTTCCCCCGAAAATACACATCAGTGTTTTGGGAGCGATGCCAAAGTTTCTGGAGATCAAAGTGAAAGCAGTGCCCAGAGATGGTGGAGACAATAAAAGGGAAGAAAGGGTGAGGAAAGGGAGGAAGAGCCGCGGGCTGAGCGGGGCAAGGGAGCGGAGGACGGGAAGCACCGGGAGCGCCGGGAGCCGGGAGCGCCGGGAGCCGGGAGCGGGCGCTCCGCAGGCCGGACCGTGCCCTCTGCTGGCGGCGGCCCGGGGGGATCGGGGGGATCGGGAAGAACGAGGGGAACGGGGGGGATGGGGGGAACAAGAGGGAGCGGAGCCGGGGCAGAATCACACCCCGCGCTCCATCCCGCTGCGTCCCATTCCCTCCGCAATCCGCCGGGAATTCCCTGCCTGCGGCCAGACCCCCGTGTCCAGCGGGTTTCCCTGCTTGTCCCGACCCCGGCTCCTGTTGGTGACCCCTGGTTCAGCATGGGCACAGCTGAGCCCGGGGACAAAGAGCAGAAACAGGGAGGGGAACCTGAGTCTGCAGCCCAGGGTCTCCACACTGATGCCAGACTGGAGATTCCAGAATCATGGAACGATTTGGGTTGGAAAGGAACTTAAATCCCATCCAGTGCCACCCCTGCCATGGGCAGGGACACCTTCCGCTATTCCAGGTTGCTCCAAGCCCCATCCAGCCCGGCCTTGGACAATTCCAGGGATCCAGGGGCAGCCACAGGTGCTCTGGAAAAGCCATTCCAGGGCCTCCCCACCCTCACAGGGAAGAATTCCTTCCCAATATCCCATCTCTCCCTGCCCTCTGGCAGTGGGAAGCCATTCCCCCTGTCCTGTCACTCCAGGCCTTTGCCCACTTGCTGCTGCCACATTTGTACCCAAAAACCAACGAAGCCTCCAGGACAGCAAAGCAGAGCAAAGCTCCTTCCCCCTTCATGGACACCTTTCTAGGATGGGGACCAAAACTGTCCCAAAAAATCATCCCAGATTCCCAGGGACACAGGAAGAATCCCAAAATGGAGCACCTGGCCTATACCTGAGTCACATCCATTGGTTCCAGCTGGAGCTTGGTTTTTTCCTTCCTTCATTTTCATCCTCCCCGTTTCCCCTCAGCCTTCAACAAACCTGAAACTCCAGCCAACCAGAGTCCTACAAATCGCATTTCCCCAGCTTTTGCATCCGAGCCAAGAGAGGCCGTGAATTGATTCTTATTTTTATTTTTGAAGCGAAGCAGCCCATGGGCCAACACTTGCTGGAAAACCAGGATGGATCCAGACCAAGCTGCCCTCTCCCCCTCCGACACTCAAACCCCAGATCCAAAAGCCCAACAAGGTGATGGGTTTGGGACTGTAAGGATGGACAGGCACAGACCTGGGGAACAGATGGGTCTTTCCTTGAGCTCCCTCACCTCCCTGGGGCTTGGGTTGGGCTCTTCCATCCTTGCACCAGGAATAATTTGCACCCCCTGGCTTTGAAGCCCTTCGGAATGGGGATGAGTGGAGCATCCTTGTCACAGCTCAGCTCTCCCCCGTCAGCTCTGCCTTCAACTCCCTGCTTTAGATGCCCAGGGTGATGCGAGAGCTCTGCCTCACCTGGATATGCTGAGCAGGCTCTTTCCGAGAAGAAAGAGCTGCAAACAACCCGAGCAGCAGGATTTGTCTGTGAACAAACTGTGAACTGCGACGGGCTTCGCTTTCAACCTCCAAATCCACCTAAAGCGCCGCGCACCCGCTGCACATCGATCGCGCCCGGCAGAAAAAGGGAATATTTGTTTCAAGGGCTCACCAGCCATCCCCGAGACACTGGTTATTTGGTAACTTATTCTGTAAACATCCAGGGGTGGCTTCACTCAGCCTGCACGAGGTATTTGCTCTCGGCTCTGCTTCCTTGAGGCTGCTTTTGAGTGCTGCCTGTCCAGCTCTGCTCTCGGCTCAGACGAGCTCGGCTGAGCAGGGTTTTGGGTGGGGGCAGAGGTTTGGGCCTGACTGCGTGGTCTGAAGGAGGATTTAATCCTGACCATCAGGAAATCACAGCTCCCGCCTCCCCCCACCTGAGGGAACGAGCTTAAAAATCCTGAAGAAAACCCAGTGTTTACTTTCTGGGTTTCACATTGCTCCGGTTCATATTTTTGAGCTTTATCTCAGCCACAAGGACAAGAAAATATTTTTTTTATAAAAGAGGAAACAGACGAGATTTTCACATAACCACATGATTCCTGAGGCTTTAAACATCTCCAGATTTAGGAAGACTCACCAGAAAAATCCTAAGGATTGGTAAAACCTCGGGCTGCTTAGTTTGGCCACTCAGTGTGGCCCAGGACTGCGAGGAGCCCACACGGAGAGCTCTGAGCCCAGGTTTTATCCCAGACACAGGACCTGTGTGCAGCTGGGGCTTTGGTGCTGGCTTGGGTCTTGGAAGGGCTGAAAAAAGCTCTTGCAGCAGCCTCTGTGAACGCCAGTGAGCTCTGGATTAGGGAAGAGCAGTCCATGAAGATTTAGGTGAATTTTTGGTCAGGTTTTTCCCTCCCAAATCGCACCGAGCAGACAGCAGCTCCCCAGAGAGCAGGTCCCCAGCAGGTCAGGGCAGCCTTGCGCAGGTGGAGCCAGCCTGGGCTGCTCAGGTGGGATATTCCCCTGCAGCTGGGAAATTCTCCTGCAGCTGGGAACATCTCCTGGCCTTTCCCAGCCTGAGCCTCCCTTCCTGACCACAGCCAGCGGCGATGGAGGCCAGTGACGCTGCTGAGCACCGTGGGCACCGTTCCCCGCCAGCTGCCAGGGCTGGTGCCAACCCCAGGGGCTGCGTGTGGCTCTGCAGCCCATCCCTGCAGCAACAGTGCCAGGGGAGGATGAACCCAAGGGCAAAAGGCTCCTTTCCCCCCAAGCCCTGGCGTTGGATCCGTCTCTGTCTCGCCGATTGCGAGAGATAAGTGAATCCCCCGCGCCGTCTGACAGGCGGGGAGACATTAATAATTATGTACTATTTAAGGCTGATTGAAAATGAAGAGGTGGAGGTGTTGGGACAGATGTGGCAGTGCCAGATGGATTGTGATTAGATTAGCACCGTTCCATTTGACGGGACCTGAACCATGCTTTAATCATTTATTGTGAAAACTCCGCTCCACGCGGGCGCGCGGCGCCCTCCCTGCTGCTCCGAGTTTGGATCACCCAGCTCCGAGTTGTCCTGGCGTGAAACGTGTCGTGTTTACAGCCGGTATTTCCAGCCCCGAGCCCTCCCTCTGCCTCTCCTCTCCTTGTTTGTACAAAGCCTCCCGTGATTCCCGAGCCAAGCCTGTTCGTCCCCGCCAGCGGATAAACAGCGGCTGAGCCGTGAGCCCGACAGCCCCTCCATGGCCTGAGTCACAGCCCGGGCCACTCACACCCCAGGCTGGCAGGAAAAGCTCAAAGCAGAGCTGGAGCTGCTCCTGGAGCAGCTTTTGTGCCCCTCTGCTGCCTCCAATCCCGGTGGATGCCGAGCGCACCCACCCTGCTCCATCCCAATGGGATTTTGGGAGGATCCCGCGCTGCTGTGAGTGGTTTACCTGCACCAAATACACCCAAAAATGCTTCTCCAGGCCGTGCCACAGGACAGGAGCCACCAGCTCCACAACAGTGGTCCAGGAGGACAAGGGAAAAATGACATAAAATGCCAGTATCCACTTGAGATCCCTGGAGCAATAACAGGAGGCGGGAGAGGATTACCTGGGTAACCGGGAAGTAGCTCAAGACCCTCACCGGCAGTGTCATGCAATTTTAATTATCATAAGTGGTCCAGATCTCCATGGATGGAAAAAATTATTATTGTTATTATTCCCTCCAAACGTGAGAGGTTTCAGTTAAACACACATCCACGGCCATTAATCACGGCACGCTGAAGATGGAGCCAAAGTAATTAGCCAAGAGTTAGACTGCAGGGATCACCTTAAAATAAAGAATAATGCAGCTGCCTCCCTGCAGCCCTTCAGCGAATCCTGGAATGGTTTGGGTCGGAGGGACTGCAAAGCTCATCCAGTTCCACCCCTCCATGGGCAGGGACACCTCCCACTGTCCCAGGGTGGTCCAACCTGGCCTTGGACACTTCCAAGGATCCAAGGGCAGCCACAGCTGCTCTGGGCACTCTGTGCCAGGGCCTCCCAACCCTCACGGGGAGGAATTTCTCCCCAGTATCCCATCTAACCCTGCCCTCTGGAAGTTTGAAGCCATTCCCCTTGTCCTGGCACTCCATCCCTTGGGAATTGTCTCTTTCCATCTCCTCCCTTTGTACATTTTACTGTTCCCTGGATGCCAGACTTGAGGTGTGCTGGGAATAGAAACCTTTGGGATCCTGGAATCCATCCTCCCTGCATCCTGGAAGGGGTTTTTGGGTGGATGCTGTGGGATGCTGCTGATCCCAATCCCCGAGGTGCAGCAGAGGTGCTTGGGTGTCAGTGGGAGTGAGAGGCGGCCGCTGGGGAAGCGGGGCCAGAAGAAAGGCAGATGAGCTGTGAGCTGTTATTATTCTGTCTAATAGAGTTTAAAATGTGAGCCCTCCTTTCTGGAGAGTGCAGCACAATCAAAACCACATTTCTGCTCCATGTGGGCACTTTTCCTGCGCTGACTTGTTTCCAAAACAGATGTGAATTCTTCGCGAGGGCTCCCGCCCCTCTCCTTAAAGAGGAGAAAATGTCATCTCTGCTGATGTGTGCAAACCCAAAAGGCCCAGAGGAACTCAAAAATGCCATTTCCAAGTAGGTCAGGGGCTTGTGTGGCCCAGCGTCCCACCCCAAACCTCAGCTGTTCCCACAAGTTTCCAAAATGGGTACAAAGAGGTTTCACAAGGGAGGGAGAATGGGATAATTCATCCAGCTGATGGCCCCAGCCTCAGCCTGGTGCTGGTGCATGCCCCGAGGCACATTCAGAGCTTGTCATTCTCTCTACTGCAACTTCAGAAGTTTTGGGGTTTTTGGTGATGCTTTCTAAACTTCTTAACCCTGACCTCGAAACCTCAAAGTCTCTGGAAACTGCAAATCACTGGGATTCCCTGCAGACCTACCTGTCGCTTTCCAGAGTCTGGAGAGCACCAGTCATGCCCTGGAAAACTCGGGTCTGGCTAAAGAGGCTCCCAGGAGGGTGTGGGGCCTGAATCCTGCTTTGGGACATCTCCTGTGGTGCCCACGGACAGCTGCAAAGCATCGATGGAGCATCGCCAGACCCTCCTGGGGTTTCTGTGCACAAAGGTGCTGGAGTTGGGTGGGTGAGAAGCTGGGGGGATCCAGCTGGGACTGCCCAGCACTTTCCCTCCACCCTCGGAGCAGCCTGGGAGCGTCGGGTGGTCCCTGTGGGGCAGCCAGAACCTCCCTCACGGCATCCCCGGAGAGCCTGCGAGGGGTTTCCATGAGGAAACACCGAGTTCCCGTCTCAGGGACACTCCCTTCTCCCAGCCTGGCTGATACAGGAGAGGTGAGGACTGGGCAGGGACAGGAGGCCCAGAGCTGTGTTTATCCATGGAGTTGCTTCCATGGATCCTATCCCCGGATAGGGAGAGTAACTGGGATGACTCAGGGAGGCAGGGCTGTATTAATCCATTAAATTTCCTGGGATTGGGGCTATCCCAAGGGCTGAGCAGCTCAGAGGCAGCAGCGAGGCATGGACATGCTGAGCCCCAGGAGAAAGATCCCACAGAGGGTCGAGCTGGGACAACAGGGATGAAGACACAGGGATGGAACGCCCAGGAGGGACCAGGGGATGGCCAAGCCCCCATGGGGCAGGAAGGGCCTGGCTGGGGCAGCTCTGAGTGGCTGCACCTTGCACGGCCGGGCTGCTCCTGCCCCCACTCCGGCCGCCTTCCCGGCTCTCCGAGCCCGGCACTCGCTGGCGTCCGGCCCGGCCGCCGGCCCCGGCTCCCAGCGCCGCACTCCTGCTTACAGAAATGGGAATTTGCATGATGAAAATAACCTGGGACGGATTTTGATTTTTACTGCCCTTGGCAGAAGGCTCGGAAAAAAACGGTGCATAGTCAATTACTGGAATTTTTAAACACAAATAATATTTTATGTGATCAGCAGGCTGGCCCGGGGCCTGGGCACCGCGCTCCAACGGCAATCCTGAAAGGAACAAGCCGTCAATTGTGCTCCTGCACAGGAGCCCGTGGGCAGGTGCAGCCTGTGTTGACCTTAGCACACGCAGCCCTGGGCTCGCTTAACCCGTGAGAGATGGGCCGGGATTTGCGAGGCTCAGACTTGGCTCCGGCTGGAAATTTCTCCTCTCCCTCCCTTTTTCCGCCAGACACCGCAGAGGCATCGCTGGACACGGAGAGGGGGATGGATGCATCAGGCTCCGACGCTCCTCCCTGGTGTGGAGCGAGGCAGAGTCCATCCCTCCGCTGGGCTCATCTCTGTGGAAATTCCCGAAGCTGGCGCCGGCAGGGAAAGGGTTAAGCAAAGCAGGGGCCCCTCGCTGTTCCCCCCAATCCCCCCCACTCCTGGCAGGCTCCCCAAACCAACAGCGCTGGGACCTCATTCCCAGAAACGCGCGAGCCGGGCAGGCGGGTTCCGGGAAGGGCCTGCACGAGCCAGCAGGGCCCGAACGCGGCGCAGGAACCTCCCTGGCAGCCACAGCCCCTCCGGGACGTGTTACTGGGATCAGGGGAATTAGGGGAATTACACTCCCCACGCTCTCGGGCAGCTGGGGCGAGGCCCAGCACCGCCGAGGCCCAGAGCTGTGTTTATCCATGGGGTTGCTTTCATGGATCCCATCCCCGGACAGGGAGAGCGACTGGGATGACTCAGGGAGACAGAGTGATATTAATTCACGAATTTATCACAAATACTTTTTATTTTAAAGCATCGGGCAGTGGAAGGGCTTTAAATTTCCGGGACTGCTGCCAGTTTCCTCCTTCTCCGCATGGTCCCCTTGGCAGAGGCCGGGCTGTGGGGTGAATTCAGCATTCCTGCTTCCTGCAGCTCCGTGGTGGAACTGCCCCAGGGCTGTGGCAGAGCCGCTGGCAGAGGCGTGAACCCTTGGCACAGCCCCCACTCCTGCCTTCAAACAGCTCCAGACAACCCCAGCAAGGATGAGGATGAGGATGAGGAGGAGGAGGAGGGGGAGGAGGAGGAGAAGGAGAAGGAGAAGGAGAAGGAGAAGGAGAAGGAGAAGGAG
>NW_024582078.1:2003669-2012037 GCF_017639235.1 Corvus kubaryi | reverse complement strand
AGGAGAAGGAGAAGGAGAAGGAGAAGGAGAAGGAGAAGGAGAAGGAGAAGGAGAAGGAGAAGGAGAAGGAGAAGTGCCCGCCTGCCCTGCTCTGAAATAGGCTGGAAGGAAAAAAAGAAAAAGGTTAAAAAAAAACAAAAAAAAGTGCTGTTGTTGTTGTTCCAGAGCCAAGGGGAAGAAAAATTCCTTCCCAGTTTAAGGATCTCCAACACCTGGGTAGGGTTTCACTTCTCTCAGCTGCCTGTTGCAGGCTTTGAGAGCTACTTCCTAATAACTCCGGGCTGCATCCAAAGCTCACTCAGTCAGCCGGATTCTTTCCATCCATCCAAGGCTGATCAGACTTTCTTGGATGATTGGGAAACATCTGACACCCCGAGTGTGCCCAGGGGAGCGCGAGGCTGTTTTCAAGTGGCTCCTTGAATGACTTTTTCATGTGCGCTGAGCTGGGGCACAAATTGGCTGCAGGGAAGCTCCCGGTGCGTTTCCATGTGCCTCTCCCAGCTGGAGGCTCACATGCTGCTCCTGCCGGGCCTGCTGGAATTCCTGCTAGAATTCCTGCCAGCTCCCTGCCCTCGGGAAGCCTCTGCCAGCAGAGCAGGAGGAAGAGGATGAGGAGGACGAGGAAGTTCTCTGCATGCCAGGCCAGCTGTGCACGTGCCCCTCTGCCCAGTCTGTTGTCCCAGGCTCAGGTGATGGTGGCTGAGACTGGGACAGTGGTGGCTCTGCAGGATGGGGACAGGGTGACACAGCTGGATGCTCCCCCCGAGCCAGTGCCACCCCTGGGGCACTCAGGCCATGCCAACCCTGAGCTCTCTGCAGCTTCCTCCACCCACCCACGCCCACCCCATCCGAGTGTTGCCGTTCCTGGAGGCTCCTTGGATGGGATTCCTCTTGCAGGAGCCAGGGAAGCACTGCAGGAAGGGCTGTGTGCCCCCTCGGCCTGGCTGAAACTGTTCCTCGCTGTCCCTCGACCACATTGTTCTGCCTGGTTGCTCCGAGCTGCTGAGCAGATGCTGCAGTGCCCCCAGCCAGGGCTGCATCTCATTAGGGGAAGAAATGAACCCTTTCAGTAGTGGTCACAAGCTGGAAAAGCTTTGGGATCTGTCCAGAGCCTGGTGGTGGTCAGCTAGGGCCGGCTCTCCACCCATCAAAGAGGCTTTGGCTCCCAGAATTGCAGCACAAGGAGGGCTTTGAGGGAGAACGGCTTCAGGCTGGGTTGGGGAAAACAGCTGGGAATGGAGAAGGCTGGGACAGGACCCGGACCGGCCTTGGCCACCCCAAGAGCTTCGGCAAAAGCGAGGGGGCTCCTTCCTCTGCCGTGTCCCAGCCTTGCTGGAGAGTCCGCAGCACAAGGGAGGTGACAAATCCGTTTGTTGGCGGATGAAGACACGAGCACTTAAATCCCTGATGATTTATGCCCTTGGGCATGCAAGGCTTTGTGCCCTGGCCACCAAACACCGGCGGATTTGTCACCTGCAGCAGCTGGGCTTGGCACGGGGGCACCTGTCCGTGCTGTGTGCGATGGGACTGTCACTGCACCCCAAAATGCTGTGCCCTGCTGCCCACCGGAGCCCTGCCGGAGCAGGCAGCGAGGTGCCACGTCTGCGGGCACGCTGCCACCCGTGTGTGTCCCCCTGTGTGTCCCTGACGGGGTGTGAGCCCCCACGTGTCACCACGGCAGCAGGGAGAGCACTCGCAGCCCCCGAACTCGGCATTCCCGGCGCGGAGCAGCCGCGGGGTTAAGTAAATATCTGCTGCGAGCTGAGGAAATGAATCAAGAAACATCGGGGGAGAAGAAACGCAGATCTCCGGAGAGACAAACTCCGTGCACAGCCTGTCCTCAGCGTGTTCCCGGCTTCCCTCCTCCCGGCCCGGCTCCTCGACCGGAAAGGAACACGCAGAAGGGAACAAATCCCAGGTAGCCCCACCTGAGCCCCGCCTGCCCCGGGCATCCCCCCTGCTCCATCCTCCGTGTGCAAGGAAGGGGCTGCGCCTCTTCCCTGGATCGCGCTTCCATCTGGAACGTGTTACGGCACGAGGAGTTCCCCGCTTCACCTGGGGAAATCCCAGAGCTGGGAGAACGTGCCCAGGTGATGCCAACCCCCCGCCCCGAGCGCCCTGGCAGCCCGAGGGGAGGCTGCGAGCCCCGTTGGAGCGGCATCCAGAGGCGGCGGCTCCGGAAAAAAAAGCCAGGCTGAGAATAAAACAAAACCGGCAATCACGCCTGATGGGAGAGGAATTGGATTCTGGCCTCCCCTCTGGTTCCCCCCTCCTCCCCCAGCCTGCTGCGGGCTGAATGCAGCTGGCTTCGTTTGGCTAATTGGCTCTGTCAATCAAGTGTCAGTCAGGGGCTCACGCGGCTCCTGCCCGGGTGAGAGGAGTTGAAATCCGAGGGCTGGGAAAGCAGAGGTGACCGGAGCTTCCGAGGGGGCTGAGGGAGCTGTGAGACCCCACGAGGTGTGGGGGAAGTGGTGCTGGAGCTGGTCTCCAGTTCTGCTCTTCTGCTTGATCCCAGGGAATTTGGTGCCTCAGTTTCCCTAAAGGGATCGAGGTGATCAGAGGGACCCCAGGGGAGCACAGCTGGTGAAAAACCCAGAAATCCAGGGCTGGAAGTCCCATGTTTGCCCAACCACACGGATTCCAGGCTCATTCTTTGTCCCATGCCAGGTCCTGGGGTCACAGCAACAGGCACTTGGAAATGAGGGACCAGACAAGAAGGAAAGTCCCTGTTTCTCCTGTGGGCAAGCGAGCAAAGGGTTAATCCGAGGCAGCCTTTTGGGAGGAGATGGCAAAGGCTGGCAGGGATCCCCTTTTGTGTCACAGGAAGGAAGAGGTTAAGCCGGAGGTGCCACCTGGGAGGCCGGGACAGGTCTGAGGATGCTCTGCCAGTTCCTCCACTCTGTAAACAGCCTTTCCTTCCTGTCCCCAGCAGCACCTCTCCGTGCTACACCCTTTATCCCAACCGCACAAAAAGGGAAGGAAAAAAGCCAGAAAGGAAGAAAGGAGGGATTCTGGAGCCGTCTTTCAGCGTGGGCTGAGGGCTCTGACAGCAGAGCCGGGAGGGGACAGATGCTGCTGCTCTGTTTGCCCAAAAACAAAGGAGCAGAAGATTACTCTTGGATTCCCAGTTTGTTTATGGAGAGATCAAACCCGCTGCAATTTCCTTGTCTGGCTTTCAAGCGGCAAAAGCCTCAGGCTGAGGGGACGCAGCCTCTCACTGCCAGGTGGGCACCTGCCTGGGCAACCTGGCACTGCTTCTGGCCACCCCCAGGACCGAGGCCATGAGCTGGGCACTGCTTTTTGTCGGCACTTTCTTTCTCCCCCTTTTCCAGGAGGGGAAACTGAGGCAGGGAGGGATTCGACACAAAAATCCCGAGCAGCAGCCGGGAAAGGGACACGGGAGCGGGCAGGGATGTGGGGAGCTGCTGAAGGGGGGGTTCACTTCTTGATGCTGGGAATTGAGGATGGGCTGAGGTTGCTGTGAAGGGAAGTGTGGTGGAGACATCACATTCACGGCTCCAAACCCGCCCCAAATCCCTGGATTCTGTGAGCCACGAACTCCAGCCGAACTCACTCGGTGACGAAGGAGTTAAAAACTCTGGGCCCAGCAGTTTCCAGCCTGTGGCTTCTTCTCCCCCCCCCCTTCTCCCTCCCCGGTTTACAAAAACCCCACATTATCAAAAACCTGCCTGGAATCCTCTCAGCCAGTGACACAGAAAATTCACATTACGGAGGCTGCCAGGGCGACAACAAACAGCAACAGTAAATACAGCTGCTGGAGCTGCCCTGCCCCGGGGACCGTCACGCTCCGCCGCCGCCCGCTGCCACCGCGGCTCCAGGGGACACTCCGCTTTCTTGTCCTGCTCCTGCCGGCCCCGCTCGGGCACCCGCAGCTCCCGGACGTGTCCTTTGGAGGAGTCACAGAGCGCTTTTGAAGCGCCTCACCTCGCTGCTTCTCCCTTTCATCCCTCTCATTCCCTCTCTCCAGGGCTGTTTTCCTCTCCTGAGCAGTGCGAGCCTCCCCAAGCAGCTTCGGCAGCTCCTCAGGGATTTTCACCCACTGGGATGGGCACGAAGTGGTGCCCAGGGCACAAAGTGGGCTCTTGGCGAGGATCGCGGTGAATGTGCTCACAGGGAATCGCCGTCCCCTCTCCCAGGAAAAGCTCGGCCATTCCCTGCCCCAGCCTGAGGCTGCATCTCCTCCCCTCTCTCTTCGTCTTCCTCCTTTTTGCACATTCCCTTTTTCCTTCCCCCTCCGGCCATCCCTCAGCTCCTCACACACCTGCCAGGCTCACAGGAGCAACAGGTAACGAGGCCTCACACTGGGAATGCTGAAGGAGGTGTATTTTTTCCAGTATCACTTTTTTTCCACGTCATCTGCAGAGCTGGTGTTTATTTGAAGTCTGTGGCCGGGTGGAATTTGTTTCCCAGCAGTTCCTGTCCTTAATCTCTGCCTTTTTCGCCTCTTTTGCTTTCTTTCCTCCCCTCCCACCCCATTTACAAAGTTGATTTTGTCCTCGGGGTCACCGAGGCGGCTGCAGGAGGGATCATGGTGGGACTGGGAGGGAGCTGGAAAGACCCCAGGAGAGGGAAGATCTGAGCAGGGACAGTGACTCCAGAGGAGGATTCCTGGCAGGTCCCAGCTGGGATCCTGCTGCTCCCTAGCCCAGAAGATTGTTGGGATGGAGGGGCTGCCTTAATTGTTTGTTTTTTCCATGGGAATGATCCTCATTGCACTTAAAATCAGCACCACAAAATCCACCGTGGAGTCCAAGCAATGAACAGAGGTGGGGTTCAAAGCCAGTTATGGAAAAGATGGGAACTCTTCCTCTTGGCTTAGCAGGAGGGCACAGAGTGAGCCTGGACATCCCAGGAACAACCAACCACCTGCACGGCGTGATTTTCCACCAAACCACTAATTACTGCCGAGTTATCCAACCGGGAATCCCAACAGGGAATCCCAGCAGGGAACACTGCGGAATTCCCAGTGATTGAGGGGCTGTGAACCGCCTGTATCACAGCAGCCCCTGGAAAATCCAGGACAGCCCCTCTAACCCACACTGGCTCCTCCACTGGGACAGCCCAGGTGCCACCAAGGTCGCAGCACGGACGTGGCGTGGCAGGGACAGAGAGGACGGAGTTTCCCACCTCCCACCTCGGGCTCCTGGCACGGCACATCCGCCTCCCAGCGCATCAAAGCAGGGAAAAGAAATGAAGATGGAGAGGATGCAGACACCCGGCCGCCTGAGGGGTTTGGGAGGTGAGATTTATGAGGCTCTGTCTTGCAGAAGCTTCCAGGGAAAGGGAAAAAAAAAGAAGGAAAAAATCTCCTCCTTCAGGTGGCTGGAAATCCGTCTTGCTGCTGAGAGCAGAGATCTGATCCTGCCAGGCTGCACTCGGGAGGGTCTCCTCTCCCAGGATGTGGCAGAGACCTTGGGAAGGGGCTTTTTGTGCTGCTCCAAGCGGCTCAGTGCCGCGTTCCAGGCGCAGGAAAGGATTTCCCTGGGGAAATCGGCCACTCTCCTGCTGCTGTGGCTGCTGTGCCTGGCAGGGGAGATGCTCTGAGGGGGCCAACCCCGGGGTCACCCAGGGACAGCCCTCCCGAGAGGGGACCTGCTGAACGTCCCCAGGGTGCTCTGTGCCCTGCCCTCGAGGGTTGGGGTGGCAGCAATCCATGCTGGGAGCTGAGGGCAGGAAGGGAGGGAGGAGGGCCACGGGATGACGGGGAGGTGAGGGCAGGGCTGAGTGTCCTGGCTCTCCCTGCTCATTCCCTGGGAGTCCCAACTCATTCCTTGGGAGTCCCAACTCATTCCTTGGGAGTCCCAGCATTCCCTGTTCATTCCCTGGGAGTCCCAGCTCTCCCTTCTCACTCCCTGTGCATCCCACCTCTCCCTGCTCATTCCCTGGGAGTCCCAACTCATTCCCTGGGAGCCCCAGCATTCCCTGTTCATTCCCTGGGAGTCCCAACTCATTCCCTGGGAGTCTCAGCATTCCCTGTTCATTCCCTGTGCATCCCAGCTCTCCCTGATCATTCCCTGTGAGTCCCAGCTCATTCCCTGGGAGTCCCAGCATTCCCAACTCATTCCCTGTGAGTCCCAGCATTCCCAGCTGATTCCCTGTGAGTCCCAGCTCTCCCTGCTCATTCCCCGAGTCCCAACTCGCTCCCTGTGTATCCCACCTCTCCCTGCTTATTCCCTGTGAGTCCCAGCTCATTCCCTGCACATCCCGTCTCTCCCTGCTCATTCCCCAGCTCACCAAGGGCTGAGCAGAGCGGAAGGAAGAAAGAGCAAAGCCCAGAAAACTCCTTCCCCATCATATTTACTGAACTGCTCTGAGTTATGACTGGAGGCCAAGATCTGGCTTCAGGCGATTGCCTAAATCATTTAGGAGCTGACAAGGCAGGGAGGGGGGAAAATGTTCTTGTAATTCTTCAGTCTGAGGTACATTAAGGAGCCATAAGCCATGTCGAGAGCTTGAATTACATTAGAGAGATTATCCTGTTACAGTTCATAATCCTGGATAATATAGCATCTCGCAGCACACCTGCCAAGGATAAATCTCGCCCCGTAATGGGGCAGTCGTGACCCTGGCGCTCCCGGAGCCCTCCTGGCACGGAGCGGCAGCACCAGGCAGACGGTGGAGTCAGCAGGGACAGCACGGAGCAATAACAGCCTGGCAGAGGGGGCTGCACCCGGGGAAATTCATGGTTCTCCCAGTGCTGGGATGCTCCGGGGCCGCTCTGCAGGTGTGGGATGGGAGAGATCCATGGGGAAGGACACCTGAGGTCTCCACAAGGGTCTGAGCTCTGCTGAGGGGCTTTGCCCCACACCAAAGGCCAGGGAACAAGGAGGGGAGTGTGGCAGGCAGGTGGAGAGCAGGATATTTCCCCCCAAAAAGAGGATTTCTGGCACAGAGCATCACATCTTCCAGGGACACGAGTGGAAGGGGGTTACAAGGGAATGTGGAGGGACGGGGCTGATCAAGCAGAAAACCAGCCCTTGGAGCAGGATCCCACAGGGAGTTAAGCTGTCCCAGCCCCTCTGGAAAAGGGGATCAGTGGGTGGGATTTGCAGCCTGGACACCCCAGGGGTGCTGGGGTCTCTGGCAGGGCACTGCCTCCGAGCCTTCAACCTGTGAATGTGGATCTGTGCCAGGGGCTGCTGCTCCAGAGGGCATCCTAGGGCTGCCAGTCCGTGGGATGTCGGGCACTGCCAGCTCCAGCCCTGCTGCCTTTCCCCAGTGTGGGTAACACCCCTCCCATGCAACCATGGCCCGTCCTTCCCTCTCCATCCCATAATCCTGCTGTAATCTTTTATAGGAATCCCAGCAAGGGCTCCTCGATCTCCTCCCTAATTCCTTGGCTTCCCCCCCTGTTCGGTCCCAGTCACCTCCCAGCCCAGCCCCACAGTCCCAAACCCCCCTTGTTTCACCTCTCCCATCCTCCTCCAGCCCCAGCTCCTCCTGCACCCTCGAGTCCATAAATCCTGGCGTTCCCTTGATGTGAAGTGACCATGCAAACATGACCAGGCAGCTCCTGCCTCTCTGCCAGGCAGCCTCTCCCTCTCCCAGCCCTCAGTTCCCTGCACTGGAGACTGCAACTGCTCCATTTCAGTCTCCCAACACATCCCAGGGGAAATTCCCAAGTAAATCCCACCTGCCCTCCATCCCCAGAGTCCAAAACCTGCCCCGGCCCCTCCTCTGGGGGTGTAAGGAATGGGCACAGTGTAAAGAATGGGCCCCTCTGGCCTGCAGGGATTTGGGGTCCTCCCTAAGGAACGATCTCCTCTATCCTGCAGGGATTTGGGATATCCCCTAAGGAAGGAGCCCCTCGAACCCGCAGGGATTTGGGATGTCCCCTAAGGAAGGAGCCCCTTGATCCCGCAGGGATTTGGGATATCCCCTAAGGAAGGAGCCCCTCTGTCCTTCAGGGATTTGGGGTCTTCCCTAAGGAATGGGATCCCAGCCTGGCTCCTGGTTTCACGGGGAATTGCATCAACCCATGGAGCGTGGACTGATCTGCACCAACCCCCAGAGGAACGGGATGGGTTTGTCTCCGCCCGCTCCTGGATGTCTCCTTGTCCTCCCTTCCTGACCTTCTCCAGAGCCGTTCCTTGCTCCCTGCTCCCTTGATCCCGGCTTTAAAAGCCTCTCACTGCCAGGCTGCTCCCGCTGAGCTGGGGTTAAGCAGCTCCCAGGAACTGCTGGCGTCTCCAGCACAGGTAAATCCCTCCTGCCCTCCAGCCCCAGAGCCCAAAACCTGCCCCGGCCCCGGCTCTGGGGTCTGCACAGTGTAAGGAATGAACCTCTCTGTCCTGCAGGGGTTTGGGGTCTCCCTAAGGAATGAATCCCTCTGTCCTGCAGGGATTTG
>NW_024582078.1:1975633-2003659 GCF_017639235.1 Corvus kubaryi | reverse complement strand
TCCTGCAGGGATTTGGGGTCTCCCTAAGGAATGAACCCCTCTATCCCGCAGGGATTTGCCTCTCCTGCGTGGCCCTGCCGGACACTTGACAGAGCCTCTTCTCTCAGGCTTGTGTGTTTTGTTGAAGTGCTCGGAGATAAAGCCCTTTTATCCCGATAAGAGCCCGGTTGCCCTGGTTTCCCCCTCTGGCCTGAAGGCCATTCTTCTCCTCCCTCTTGTTTCTGACCTCAGGTTCAAGAGTGCCAGACCTCCCTGGTTTGGGGCAGACCTTGGCGGCCGCTGTGGGAAAAGGCAGGGCAAGGGTTGGACAGGGCTCCGAAGGCCCCCATTGCTCAGGGAACAGCTTCCAAAGCACTCAGGAAAGCAGGAAGGGAAGGAACACCAGAGCGGAGCACTTCTTCAAACCTCTCCTGCTCTCCCTTTTGTCTCCTTCCCTCCGCTGCTTCCTTTTATTCACCTCTCCATCCTTTCTCAGCCCTTCTCCCTCTTTCCCCTCCTTTCCCCCCTTTTTCTCACCCTTGTTTTGCTTTCCTTCCCTTCCCTCCTTTCTCCCTCTCCCCCTTCCCCTGCGGCTTTGCCAACTGCCAGCAGATGACATCTCCTTTCATGTTTGGGGCTGAGCGGAGGCTCTGAATGTTCGTTTGATTCCGTTAAGATAATAGCTGGTTCACTGTCAGACGCAGACTGATCAGTTAAAACCTTAATCACTGCCTGTCTACTCACATGGCACTTATTTTTTAAGAGATTAATCCCCTAAGCACTGCACCAGCATACATTGAGGCTCAAAGAAAAGGGTGGGTTTTTATTATTATTTGATGCATTTACTGTTTCTTTCTTTCTTTTTTTTTTTTCTTTTCTTTTTTTTTTTTTTTTTTTGGCTCTTTTTTAAAAAAGACACCTCCTCCCCACCCTGCCACTTTTTTGGGGCTGATGCTCCCAAGACGCCTGAGCTTCGCTCCCTCTCTGTGCTGGGCCTGTCCCTCACACCGGGCACAGGCGGGAGGGAAGGAGGGAGGTGATGGGAGGAGGTGGGAGGTGGAGCTGATGCCGCTCCTGCCACGGGCTCTGGGAGCTGAGATTTGCAGGATGCCGTGGTGGGCTCTGGATTAAGCCTGGCTGGGTTCTCAGGAGAGCTGGGCTCCATCCGTGCTTCCCCATCCAGCCAGGCCTCCCTTCCCTTCCCGATTCAGGAAGCAGCTCTGGATAAACATCACAGCTCGGGAGAGAGGCCCCGAGCACATCAAAGCTGGCTGGGGAAGCTCCGTGTCCACCTCGGACGGGGATTTAGGCAAACCTGCTTTAAAGCACCTCGGCTTAGCACCTGCCCACATGAGAGCAGCACCTCTGCAGGCAGGCAGAGCTGGCACCCAGACATGGGACATCACCCCGGGGTGTCCCCGTGGGTGTCACCACAGCCCCGGCTCTCCCAGACACAGGGCAACCACCTCCCAAACCCACTGCTGGCACTTCCAGCACCAACCAGTCAATACTGGGATGACAGCAGCTCAGATCTCCTCCCGAGCCAGGATTTTAATTAACGGAGAGCACCAGCACCCCCCAGCCCTTGCAGCTGGAGTAGGAGCAGAGAAGGACCTGGGATAACGGGATGGGGACGCGGAGCAGGGCAGCATTCGGTATTCCCGAACTTCCAAGCTACCACTGAGGAGGCTGCCATCCTCACCCCCAGCTCCAAAGGGAGGGGAAAAGCTCTTTTGCCTCAGGTGAGGGCACCTCCCACAGGTGAGGGCAGAGCTGTGCTTCCCAAATCATCCACCGCAGCTGCCAGGCAAGATCTCTGAGGTCCCATTCCAACCCAGACCATTCCAGGATTCTGTGATGCTCCTTCCCTCCTGCTGTGAGGCCCCGGGGCTGGCCTGGGGAGGGGGGGGGGGTGTTTGTTTTACTGCTTCCAGCACCAGAGACATGAGGCAACATCTGAGTGCTGAAGGTTTGTGAAACTTCTCCTTCATGTTTGACTCGTGATCAAAGCAGGAAGAACCGGCACATTCCCAGGCTCAGGGTTTGCTTTCGCACTCGTAAGGAAAGTTCCAGAGAAGCCAATGTTTTATCACCTCCTGGTTAACGTTCCCAGACTCCAGTTGCCTGTGATGGCCACCAGAAATGAGCGATTCCTGCATCCCACCCACCATCCCACCAATTCCTGCACCCATCCCACCGATCCCTGCATCCATCCCACCACATTCCCGAGTGCCCAGGCTTGCATCTGTCTCTCCCTCAGCTCATGGCTCCATTTAAGTGATTTAAGTGGGGCCTGGAGGTCAGACCCAGCTCAGGGGGTGCTGGGTGTCCCCATCCTTTCACTGTCCCCTCCACAGCAGCTCAGCCAGGAGCTGTTGTGCTCTCCCTGCCAAACTTCTCCCCCTGGCACAAATCAGCTTCCAGAGAGCCACTTCCAGCAGCTCCTCTGGGAACACAGCCGGGGTTTTGCAGCCCCAACCTGTGCCCTGCAGGACACCTGGACAGAGCCCTCGCTTCCAGTCCTGCTCCTGACCCCACACCTGCAGCTCCAGCAGAGCAGCGACAGCTCCGGGATGAAAGAGGAGGAATTGCTGGCAGCAAGCGAGGACTCGGGACTTGGTAAAAGAAAATCGGGAATGTGTGAGAGGGGTTTTGTCAGCTGCTCTTGGAGTTTCCTATTGAAACTGAGAATGGAGGGAGAGAACAGGCCCTGAGTGTATTTTGGCAAGTTTTTTGGTGAAGTAAAACAAAGCTGACAGAAAGATCTGGACTTCTATGGAGAAGCAGAGTTCACCTGCAGGCCTTATTCTGCTCATTCCCCAAGCGATTCCTGAGGAGTTGGAGAAAAAACAAAGAAAACAAAACTACGGAAATCGAAAGAAATGATCCCCAGAATCACAGGGATGGAGTTTTAAGAAAGCTCACAGAGGAAAAGGACGCAAAATTCCTCACTGCAAAGGGAGAAAGCGATCTCGAACTAATGGAGATTAGGAAGAAGCTCTCCCAAAGGACTGGTTATCCCAGAAATTAATGGGATCAGTGGTGTCACAGCCCCCAGCCACAGGGTCCTGAGTCATTGCCTTAAGTGCTACGAGGGCACGAGCACCCTGTCCTGGAGCAGCTGGGGCTGGGCACTCCTGGAGATTGCACAGGGACAGAAGGATCCCGTTATCCCATTATTCTGTGACAGAAATCCAGGTATCCTGACAGGTCCTCCTTCCTCAGAGATCTCTGCTTTTCTAACGTTAAACCCCCCAATTTTATTCAACTTTTACGACACCAAAGAAACAATTATCCAGTGAATTTGTTGTTATTTATTACTGGAGCTCTGGCCGTGCTTATTGCTCCACAGCAGCAGCTTTGCAGTGAGGGTTGATATGAATAAATAATAGCTAGGAATTAACAATAATTCCTTAATTATGGATGTAATCTTCATTGCAGGGCCTTTCCCTGCCTCACACCACTCCTGGGCAGGGTTACAGCTCCTGTGTGCTGAGGGGAAATTGCTGCCGAGCTTCCCAGGGGTATGGAAGTGTTTAACTCCCATTGCAAATGCCAATGGCTCCAAGGCCCAAACCTGGGGTGGATTTGGGAATACAACATTTCCTCAAGATTTCACCCTGAGATGCTCCCTCCCCTATCCCAGCACCTCAAAACCATTTAAAAGCCTTGAAAATAAACCTCATGAAGAGAAGGGGTTGCTGTGGCTGCTCAAAGGGGCTCCAAGGCAAAGGGACACGAGGGAACCTCACAAGACCCCATTAAATTTCGCTGGAAACACTGAAATCCCGGCGCCTGCTCCTCATTCCTTGACCTCCAGGACCATCCCTGTTCTCTCAGCAAATGGGAATGGGAGGGCTGTGACAGATTGACCAGCAGAGCTTCCTGGAGGTGTTTCCCACAGATTGCTGCCGGGCCGTACAATGGGAACCGATAAATATCCCAGTGGGAAATGTAGGGCACCTCGTCTCCTGCTTGTGCTGCCGAGCAGAGCCGGGGATAAATTTTAAAAAGCCCTTTTCCCTTGGAGGGGATAAATCCTTCAGGCCCAATCCTCTGGTGGGAAGCAGAGAAGGAGCAGCAAACCCCGTGACCCCGCCTGGAGTCGCAGAGTCAACAAGTGGTCAAGCAGAGGTCAAGGGGCCGAAACGGGGCCAAAAAGGGCATTTTCTGCCAGGCCCATCTGCTGGCAAGCAGCCAGGCAGCACCCCAAAGGTGCAGCACGGCTCAGGCTCCAGGCCTCGGCTGTTTCTTCCCCCAGACAGTAGCAATTATCATAATCAAGCAGTTGACTCCAATTACGCCTTCCTCTCCTCGAAGCCAGGGGATGGACACAGCCCAGGGAAAGTTCGCAGCCGTGTCGCCTTTGCATATCTTAATCTAAAATGACAGGGTGTGACACGGGGGGCCGCTGACCCTGCCAGCCTTCAGCTGTTCGTGTGGCAACAATTTCCAGCCCCAAATTACTCCCAGGCAGGGCTTGATTAGAGGTTCAAGGCAGCAGGAGAGAGAAGCCATTTAGGGGACTGAAACATTCTTCACAGCCCTATTTAAATACAATTTACATTCCAGGCTCTGCTGTTGGTGCATTGTTAATTGCACCTTGTACCTCAGTTTATTTTGTACTTGAAGGGGGTTTTGCTTTGCTGTTGTTTTTCAAAGGCCTCCTTTGCCTGCTTTTTTCTCTTTTCCTAAGGGGCTGTTCTCAGAATACAGTTCCAGTTCCTGGAAGGGAAAATAGATTAGTGGATTTAAAGGCCAGAAGGGACAAACAGATCATCTCGGTGACCTCCTGCAGAAGACAGGCCAGGACATTTTGCTTAGTAATTCCTTTGTCTCCGTTTGTCCAGACTTAACCCAATCCCCTGCAGTGACCAGAACACCCCTTCCAGAAAGGCCAGCTCCATCCAAAATCATGGAATCATGGGAATCTCCAGGTCCTGGGGCAGCTCTTCCAGTGCAGCATCACCTGGAGCAGTCACAAGGGGAGATCTGGACAGTCCTGGGACAGCAGGGACAGCCTGGTTTGATGGTGGCATCTCAGAGCTTCAGATGAAATCAGGTCCCTGCTGTGCTTGGTGCCGGGGAGAGAGGACAGAGCCAGCCAGGAATGTCACCAGCACCAAGGGACAGGGCAGGCAGGACAAAGCCAATTGTGGAGGCCAAGAAAAGCCTCATTTTCCAGCATTTCTTTAGCACTGTGCTGTGGTTGATGCCTCACCTGAGGTTAGTTAAATCCAAGTATGGACAGAAAATGCAACACAGCTGAATTTTGGGGGTGCAAACTCCTCTCTCTTCTCAGAACTGACCAAAGAGTGAATTCTAACCTGGTCCTAACAAAGCAAAGAGTCTTCCAAAATCCCTTTTCCTCAGCCATGTGGAAAGGGTGAGTGGAGAGGTGGAAAATGGATTTTGAATTTCCCAACGTGGGTGGAATTTCAAACCTCAGCTCTGGTTGCAAAAAAATAAAACCCAAACCAACCATCTGCTGGGGAGCAGAGGGGTGAAACACTGCAGAACTTCCCACTCCTCTTTTTCCAACTTGTTCTGCTCTTGGGTTGGAAAAGCCAAAGCCTCTCCAAGTACTTGGGATTATTTGTGACTGTGGGCTTCCCACCAGGCCGAGAGCCAACTTTGGATCCTGGCAGCTGGAGTTGGATCCAGGAATTCTTGCTTTAGGAATGCCCTGAGGGGTTCAATGTTTTACGAGCGGGATTGTTCAGTCTGGAGAAGAGAAGCTTCAGGGTGACCTCACTGTGGCCTTCCAGTGCCTGAGGGAGCCGACAGGAAAGATGGAGAGGGAATATTTACAAAGGCCTGGAGTGCCAGGACAAGGGGGAATGGCTTCACACTGCCAGGGGGCAGGGATAGATGGGATATTGGGAAGAAATCCTTCCCTGTGAGGGTGGTGAAGCCTTGGCACAGATTTCCCAGAGCAGCTGTGGCTGCCCCTGGATTCCTGGAATTGTCCGAGGCCAGGCTGGATGGGGCTTGGAGCAACCTGGGATGGTGGAAGGTGTCCCCATGGCAGGGGCCTGGAATGAGACGAACTTTAAGGTCTCTTCCTGATTCTGAGTGTGCCATCCAAGTGGCAGCCAGGAGGAAGGCAGAAACCTTTCCCACTGAAACTCCTGCCCCCGGGCCAGGTCTGCTGCTGCCCCAGTGACACCCAGCAAGCAGCACTGCCAGGCCGGAGCTATTTTGGCATTCTTTTCTTTGAGCCCCATCTGCTGGAGTCCCACGATTTCGTGACACATTTGATCTTTCCCTCGTCTGTTCCTACGTAAAAAGCCCCCTCTGAGCCTTTGCAGCCAAGGGCAGAAGCCATAAACCCCAAGAAATAAAGTGAAACGATCAAACTGAGGACTTTCAGGACAGCCCCATGATTCCAGAGTTTCCAAGTGCCGGTGGCTGGGAATCCCTGGTGCCGCCACTGCCGAAAGGAACCTCCTGGGCCTGGTTCTCATTTCCATGGAGCCCCTTCGCAGCGCTCTGGCCACGCCGGGAGCTGCCGTGACATAAAAAGGTGTCGGTGTAAATGACAACTAAGCCCACTTGACCCCAGCCAGCCTCCTCCTAATTTACTCCAGCTCTGGGGAGGTCTGGCTCAGACACCAGCTCGGCAAAACTTGATGGAGAGACAGACAAATGTCCTCCCCAACCTGCTGCTGCTCCAGAGGCCTCGGAGCCAATTATCCCAGTGATCTCACTCCTCCTTTCCTTCTCCTCTCTCTCCCCCTTTTCCCATCACGTGCCCGCTCCCAGCACACGCACGTCCTCCTGTAAGGGGGAAAAAAAGCAGCGCCGTGGAGGAATGTGGAGGGTTTGGGAGCCCCCTGAGAGCAGGTAGATCCATCTGAGCAGCGCCTGCCTCCTCCGAGGCGGGAGGAGATCGGTTTACATAAGTGCTTTGCCATATGAAGGAATAATTCAGCAGTATTAATAGAGGTTAAAGTTTCCCAGGAATCCCAAACAGGCCCCGCAGACACAGGTGGGTTCTTTCACTCACAGGGACGGGGGGAGTAACACAACTCCTGCGGGTGCTGGGGCTCTGCCCTGCCTGGGGGTGCCCACGGGTGAGTCACTGGCAGAGGGGTGAGCCAAAGGGGGTGGAAATGACACCAGAACCTCTGGGGGGACAGGAATGGCCAGGCAGGGTGCTGGGTGTTCGTAGAATTGTGGGATGGGTTGGTTGGAAGGAAGCTGAACCATCCCATTCCACGGGGACACCTCCCACTATCCCAGGTTGCTCCAAGCCCCGTCCAACCTGGCCTCAGACACTTCCAGGGATGGGGCAGCCACAGCTGCCCTGGGCAATCTCAGGGCCTCACCAGCCTCACAGGGAGGAATTTCTTCCTTATATCTGATCCAAACCTGCTCTCCTTCTTATCTGGGAGGCAGGAGCCGAGTTCCAGGCCAAACTGGGGATCAGGGAGGGATCTGTGTGTAGGACACTGGCAGCACACACACAGGCAGGGACACACATGGGATGAGGCACACGATGTGTCCCACTGAACCCCAGAACGACCGAGGCTGGAAAAGCCCTCCAGGACTGCCCAGTCCAAGCTGTGCCCCATCCCCACTTGTCACCAGCCCAGAGCACTGAGTGCCACATCCAGTCCTTCCTTGGACACCTCCAGGGATGGGCACTCCAAACCTCCCTGGGCAGCCCCTGCCAAGGCCTGAGCACCCTTTCCATGAGGAAATTCTTGTGGATTTATCCCAGCTGGAGCACACCCCAAACGAGATCAGCGCTGTCTGGGATGATTTGTGCCAGTGCCACAGTGGGAAATCCACTTTTCCCGAGCTCAGGTGCCACAGACCAACCTGAAACCACCTCCTGCTTTGGCACAAAGCCCCAGCTGGTGCCCAGCCATGATCCTGGAGAGGCGGCTCCATCCCAGCTAAGAGGATAAACCAGCATGGAGCACAGAGAGGGGGGTACAAGAAGAGCCTGGCGAGCCCAAATCCCCTTTTGTTTGGATTAGGATCCAGGATAATGTTGCTGATTCTCCAACACGGAGCTTTTCGCAGCCTGGCGAGTCTTACACCACCCCAAAAATAATCATCTCTCAAATCTCCAGTGATTACGGAGCTTTCACCCTGTAAACACACACAGGGCCAAGTGCCAGCCCACCCTACCTGGGCTGTTCTGCCTTGCACGGATTTGGGATTTGGCCCAGAGCCTCGGGATCACAGCCCTGCCCGGAACATGTGGCGGCTGCTCTGCCCCAAAAGGGACTAACAAAGAAATAAGAATATTTGTTAATTTTTTTTTTCCACTGCAAAGCAGTTAAACCTCCTAAGACATTTTTCCAGACATCTAAATCCTTTAAAAATATTCTCTAGACTCCATAAAACTTACATTTTCCCTGGGTTCTCCCGTGAGTTATTAAAAAGCTGAAGTCCCTACCTTAAGAGCTTAGAGCTTGGTCATGAGCAGAAAACCAACCATGTGGAGTGGCACCTCCTTGTGCATTCAGAGACACGGCCCAGACGTGGTGGGGAGGAGCAGGGCACGCAGAGAACAGCCCAGCCTGGGATTTTTGGGGTATCCAGGCTGAAGCAGAGGGAGGGATGAATGTTTGGGGTCACAGAGGCTCTCATGGATACCCTGGATGGGCACAGCAACAGCACAGTTTGTAGCTGCTGGAAAACTGTTACCACATCATCAGTGTTTGCTCTTTTCTCAACAAACACTTGGCAAAGTTGGAATTGGAATGGTATTTAGTTCAGTTTCTACCAAAATCGAGTTTTATTGCCAGCAGCTCTGGATGCATAGGCCAGAAGAAAGTTTTTGGATGCTGTTTTTGCCCATCTATCCATCCGTCACCAGAGCATCCGAGTGCTGCCGTGACAGGACAAGGGCAAATGACAGAAAAACTGAAAGAGGGGGAATTTAAATGTAGGGATGTCCCTAGGAGGGGGGTGAGGCCCTGGCACAGGTTATCCAAAAAAACTGTGGCTACCCCATCCCTGGAAGTGTCCAAGGCCAGGTTGGGGCATGGAGCAACCTGGGATAGTGGAATATTTTAGGGGGTGGGACTGGAAGAACTTTCAGGCCCCTTCAAACCCAAACCTTTCAGTGATTCCGTCACAGCTCAGCACGGAGGGGCTTCAGACAGAGACAGCGGAGGGTGGATTTTTCCGTCACTGCTTTCCCAGCCCAGAGCTGTGCTCCAACAGGGCCGGAATCAAAGGCATCTAATACCTCCCTGCTTCCCTTAAACATCAGTTTGTCTGGGGCGTGAACTCTGCCGACAGCAGCTCCCGCAAAGTGCTCGGCTCTCGCTTCCCCCCTCTTTTTTTCCCCCTTTTTTTTAAAAGCTTTCCCTCTCCCTTTCCCTGCTCTTCCCCAGCTCCCTCCCCGCAGCCTCCCAGAAGCACCGGCGTGTTTTTAACCCAGGCATGAAACAATCCCAGAGCCCCAGATTGTGATGTTTCAGATAACATACGGAGAATGTAAATCCTGTCAGCAAGTGCAACAGCCATAAAAGGCTAAAATGGATTCCTGCGGATTAGAAATAAAGCACAGAAAGGGCCCTGTTCTCTCACTTTCCTCATCCCACAACCTCCTCCACCCCCCTCTCCTCGCTCCCCTTAAAAAAAAAAATCGCCTGGAAATGCAAGGGGTGGTTGTTGTTTTTTTTAATATATTTTATTTTTTATTATTTTTTTCTTTTTTTTCAGCAACTTAAAAGAAAAATAAAATACATTCCAGGAAAAGGACTGCTGCTAAGAAAACTCAAACCAGAAAATGCTTAAAGATGTTTTAATGACTTAAACACAGGGCCGGGATTGTGCCTAAAAGTTTCCACATTTAAAAATAAAAAAAAAAAAAAAAAAAAAAGAAAAGAAAAATAGAAGAAGAAAAGAAAAGGGGGAAAATTCAATATGAAACGTCCCCCACTACCAGTGCTGCTGGATTTCTTGCCGGATTTCTCTCCCAAACCATCGGATTTAAGCCGGGGGTTGTTAAACGAGCTCCGTTTAAGCAAAGTTTACGCTTCTGTTCCAAACCAAAGGCACGACTAAAAAAAAAAAAGCCCCTAAAAATAATGAAGGCCACGTGAGCGCGGGTCCGAGAGGCTGTTAACAAGCAGCTGACAAGTTTCTGCTGCAGGAATTAGACCCTCATTTAGGAGGAGATTAGCAGAAATCTTCCCTCTCATTACGGAGAGAGCCGCGCTCGCTGCGCCGGGCCCGGGGCCGGGCGCACAAAGAGCCCCCGGCCCGAGGTGGGGTTCAAGGGCTGCTTCAAAGCCCGGGGGCAGCCAGAGGGGTCCCCTCTGAAGCCATCCCATGTAATTTGTCACGACTGTGTTGTGGAGGGCCCCGAGAGCTGATCTGGCGTGAAGGGCTCGATCGGAGCCTTTGAGGGCCGAGCCGGGGACTCGCTCCAGGGTCACGGCCCAGGGCAGGGCAGGGCAGGGCTGCAGCTGCCGCAGGGCCTTTGGCCCCTGGACACGCTCAGAGTGGGGCTGGGGAAAGCCCTGTGCTGCAATGGTGTGTGAGCAGCGGGGAGAGAGAAACTGTGCCCAGACAGCCCCAAAAGGGAGAGAGAAAGCCGGCTCGAACGGCCCCAAAAGGGAGACAAAACCCGGCTCGAACGGCCCCAAAATGGAGAGAGAAACCCGGCTTGAACGGCCCCAAAATGGAGACAAAACCCAGCTCGAACGGCCCCAAAAGGGAGAGGGAAACCCGGCTCGAAAGGCCCCAGAAGGGAGAGGGAAACCCGGCTCGAACGGCCCCAAAAGGGAGACAAACCCCAGCTCGAAAGGCCCCAAAAGGGAGACAAAACCCAGCTTGAATGGCCCCAAAAGGGAGACAAAACCCGGCTTGAACGGCCCCAAAATGGAGAGAGAAACCCGGCTCGAACGGCCCCAAAAGGGAGAGAAAGAACCCTGCTATAAAAGCCCTGAGAGGGAGAGACAAAACCTGCTCAAACTGCCCCAAAAGGGAGACAAATCCCAGCTCAAACGGCCCCAAAAGGGAGAGAGAAACCTTGGCTCAAACGGCTCCAAGAGGGAGAGACAAACCTGGCTCAAACGGCCCCAAAAGGGAGAGAGAAACCTCGGCTCAAACGGCTCCAAGAGGGAGAGACAAACCCGGCTCAAACAACCCTGAGACATCCATGGGCAGCTCCATCATCCCAGTGGCACAGCCTTGGCACAGCTCTGCCCCAGGGAGCAACACCTGGCATGTCCTGGGCAGAATGAAACCCCAAATCCTTTGACAAATCATCAAACAGGCCGAGCTTTGCCTGTGGATGTCACCCGTTATTGAGGGGAATGTGGACACACAGAGAGGTACCCACAGGTAGAGCTGCTCCCAAAACACCCCGGGAATGTGGGATAGGGAAGTTTTTAGTGTTGCAGAGCAAAAACATTGCCCGGGTGAAACCCAAAAAGGTCTGGAGCCAAGTGTCCCACCCTGCTCCTACATCCCCCCCTGCACCACATCAGCCCTGAAGTCAGACTTGATGAACCCAAAGCTCTTCCCACAGCTTTGAGAGGGGGAAAGACCTCTCCTACAGGGATTCCTGGTGAATATAAAGCTGTGTGGGACCAGGGGATCGACCAAACCTCAGCTGAGAGTGACCCCACCACTCCCCACCCCTTCCCACAGCAGGAAGGATCTGCTGAGGCTCAAGCCCCAAACAACTCAGTAGCTGCTCTGCCATCCTCTCCCCCTCTTCATCCAAAAACCTCATTTCTCCTTTCCACTCCCCATTGGGGAGGGCTGGGTGGTTGTTGGGGGTTTATTATTTTTATTATTATTATTATTATTATTATTATTATTATTACTAAGAATGTGCAATTGTGCCTCAAACCCCAGATTTCCATCCAAAAGAGTAGGAGGCCGTAGTCAGACTTCCCAGACCACAAAGACGCACAGCTCCGTGGCTTTTCCAGCCAGAGTTTCCATTGTATTCTTCCCAGATGAACTTTTAAAATGCGTGTGTGTTATGTGTCAGCGTGTGCGCAAACGTGCGTGGTTTTACCTCTCTTTAAAATAAAAAAATAAAGACTTTAGAAAAAAAAAATGAGTGAGCAAGTGAAGCTTTCAGGAGGTTAATCAACGACCTGCTGCCAAGTTAGATATGTGCGTGGAAGGGGGGAGTCAAGGGTTTTAATCCCAGTTTTTGATAAATAGAAGACATTCTAGTCATAATAAAACGTGTTTTACACTTGAGGGGAGGAATAAGGGGGAGAAAAAAGGAAAGTTTTGGCCAGGCACTGCGAGCTCCTGAGCCCAAACAATGAGGTTCAGAAACATAACTGTAACGCATTAGTAAATTGACAATGAAATTGCAGTTACTTCACTGGCTCTTTATTAAATAAACACAGCCCGAAAGGGACCTGTCTGCCCCGGAGGTATTTGCAGAGGGTTCATGTTACAAACCCAACACCGGCACCGCTCCCCCCCGCCCCGAGCAAACACATTCCAGTCGGACCCTGTGAGGTGGGGCCGGCCTGGCTTTTCCCAGTGTCACTTTTTCCTTTCTCGTAGATCCCGGGTTTTACAGCCCAAGGAGTTTCACCCTGAGCCACGGCTCCCCTCAGGGTGGGAGAAGGGGCTGTGGGAACAGGACACTCATGGAGGAGCCCCCTCCCACACACCTGCCCCTGTGCTTGCCCCTCTCCTGCACCTTTGGAAAGGTGTGAATCTCCCAGAGCTCCTTCCCATCCCGCCCCCAGCTCCTGGTGGCAGTTCTGCTGTTCCCAGCCCTTCCCACTGAATCGCAACAACGAAAATTCCCCCACCCCGTTCAACCAAGCACCATGGAGCCCTTTGCAGCCACAGCCCCGAGCAGTGACCACCGGCACTTCCCACTCAGCAGCTGCACGAAAGGGGCTTCCAACAACATCTCCATCCCCGTCGTCCTGCTCTCGATTGGTCTCATCAACATTCCTGACACTTTGCCAAAGCTTTGCCCACAGCCACCCGACGCCGCAGCCGCGAGTGGAACCGAGGTCACCCACCAGGAACCTCTGGAGAAACAGCTGCAGCTCCCACGCAAGGTGAAGCCACCTTACAAACCCTTCACCTGCAGCTCTACCCTATTATTCCAGCCAAATCCCAGCCCCATTCCGGCAGGGAAGCTGGGGTAATCCATCCCCCCACACGCACACACGCTGGAGACAAAAGGAACGTCGGCGTGTTCAGCACCTTGCGAGGCCTTGAACGGCTGCCAAGGGCCTTTGGAGAGGGGCCAAGGCAGTCCATGAGATGTGAGGGATAGGGATTCTCAGCAGCCCATGGGGTCTGGAGCAGGCTGTGCTACTGTTGGAGCCTGGTCACGACACGCTTCCCCCTTGTTCCGAGATGTACCTCCTGTGGAGGCAGCTTTTCCCCGGCAGGAATTCTATCCCTGTCTGCCAGGAACAGGGAAAAGCCTCTGCTCTTCTTCCCTACAGCACCAGGACTCAAAGCAGCAGTGGGTTAAATGTTTTCCTCCTCTGCTGTCATCGAGGGCTTTGTGGGAAAACATCAGAGTCCCACAAAGGTAAAACGCAGAGATGGGAGGGATCCTGGGGAGCAGAGAATTTACCTGTCACTAATTCCATCCAACCAGTCTCCATCTGGACTTCACATTTCCCCAGCTCAAGGCTCACATTTCCAAACCTTCATGCAGAAGTCTGAAGTGATGGGAAACCACACCAAAATTCCCTTTTTCTGGGGTGATTTCTTTAACACCTTCTACACAAACCTGAGCGCTGAGGAGCCTCCAGGCCTGTTCCTGCAGGGAGCAGCCAGAGTCAAGGGGATGAAGAGGAAGCAGGAAGCAGAGACGCAGCCACTGATGGGAGTTTCAGTAACATGGAAGAAGAAATTGGCATTTTTTGGTCGTGTCTCCCCAACAGAGAAGTCAGAAGGTGAAAGCTCAGGGCAATAACCTGATGTGGCTTTACACAGCTCTGTTCAAAGGCAGGCATGGGGATGCTCTGCACCCACACAGGGATCACTGGAGAGGGATTATCCGGCCTCCTCCTCTTTGCCCCATCCCCTCAGGTGTCCAGCTGCTTTAAAATCCATCAGGATCAAGCTCACACCGAGTGTTTCCTTTGCCATCCTGTTTTTCCATAGGAGCCAACGGTGGTGTTGGCACATTGAGCCTTTGGAAGGGCTTAGCGAGGGGAGAGGCAACAAATTCTCAAGGATTTTGGGATCTTAAAGCAAGGCTGGATGTCTCTCCCTGAGAGATGATGCTCCAGCTCCACCAGGGAGTGCCTGGAGCGTGCAGGAGAGGGTGGGAATGGGCAGGGGGTGAGCCCAGCTGCTCCAGGGGATTCCGTCTGGCCCCGAGGCTGAATGTGGAATCACAGACATGGCTCCTTCCCTGCCAAAAGCAGCTTTAATTTGGTGACTGAGTGCAAGGCAGAGCTTTCCATGGAGTTCTTTCATTCCTATAGACCGGTGGAGTTTCAGATTTTTTTTTTCCCCCTCCCAACTCGGTGCAGCCTCCAAGTTTCCCTGTGGAAATTCCATGCTGGGGTGGTTTTCTCTGTGATTTCTGCAGATTGCTCAGGTGCAGCTCCCTCTTTAAAGGGGTTCTGACCTTTTGCTAACTGGGACAGGGATGAGTTCCTAGTCCCACTTTAGGAACTCATATCCACTGTGGATTTGCCCTTTGTGGGCAAGGCACAGGGAAGAGAGACTGCACGACAGAATTTACAGGGAGTTACACTCTTGGAGTCTCTATCTTCTCCCCATCCAGGTGGTTCTAAGCATCCTCTTTCCTCACAGTGGTCTCCCCTTGATTTCAGAATGCTCCCACCTTCCCCTGCCCCATTTTCCAAGCCTCCCCTTGCCATCTGGGAAAGAGGGCTCGGAGCCACCCTGCAATGAAACCTTACCCTGCCTCTTTTTCCAGCCTGGCTGACAGAACAAGTCAGCTGTGGGCCTCAGCACCAGCTTTAACCAACCCCCCAGTCCAGCAGGTCAGGCCATTTTAGCATCTGTACCTTTTATTTGTAGCAGACTGTTAATAATTAAGTGATGCCTTTCATACAGACATTTACAATAATTTAACCTTGCCCTTGCTGTGTAATTTATTCTTCGCAGAAGCCAATAAAAATAAAGGCCCCATATTTCGTCTCTCTCGCTCCTTCTCTGTCCATATATATAAATATATACACACACACACAGCCAGGAGTGTAATAGGTTTCACATATTGTTCCATAGGTATCATTAGGGTAACAGAGCCAAGTGTCTCAGTTCATAGGACTCTTTATAGGTGCCTTCTAATCCACATAAAATTGAGTTTATGTTTCCTTTCCGTCTGCTGATTCTAAAACAAGATGAGGAAGGGTTTTCTCGCTCTGTTTCTCTGGCTTTTTTCCCCTCTTCATTGCAGCCCTCACTGCACCAAACTGGAAATTTGCCACTGGTGGTAAAGAGGAACCAACAATCACCAAACTGGGCATCCCTTATTATCCATCTTCTGTGGTGTCTTGTCTCTGACCGTGATAAGCATTAAAGGCTCCAGGAAAAAGGCTGGAGCAAAGACAAATATCAAACCTCCTGCCCAGGGAGGAAAACCCTTCCCAAGTTTGCCATGGAGTCATTTTTCCTGCTTCTAAATCCCCAGAACAGAACCCAGCAGGTAGGTGGAATAGGAGCAAGGGAAGGGACTAAAAACCGAGATTTATTTCTTCTCAAAAAAAAAAAACCAAACCAAAAAAAACAAAACAAACCCAAAAAGAGAGGAAAAAAAAGCACAGGACAGGGGAAAGAAAGAGCCAAAGCTCAAACTATTGGCTGCACTTCCACAGCAAGTCCTAAAGAGGCTACGCGGAGAAACAAAAGAAAAATATTTTCCCCTAAAGAAACATTTGTAAAAACACATTTATTAAAGCCCCAAAAATTCCATAACACTTCAGAGCCCCGGTGCTCTGGAGAGCACAGGGCTGAGCACGGGGCCTGCCCTGCAGGGCCTCCCAGTCTGCCCAGTCCAATCCAACCAGGGCCACCAGCACTGCACAGCTTGGCCTGATCCTTATGGAACAGGGCCTAGAACCTCAGCTGGGCTGTTCCTGAGCTTCCAAAAATCCCCTTTCATGTCCTTCCTGAGGTCTAACCTGCTCTTAAAACCCTCCTGGTTTAGTTATTCCACCTTTTTAAGAGGAACCATGCCACAGGACAGGTGGGATGGGGCTTGGAACAACCTGGGATAGTGGAAGGTGTCCCTGTCCATGGCAGGGGTGGAATGGGACGGGATTTAAGGTCCCTTCCAACCCAAACCAGGCTGGGATTCTGTGTTGGAGAGCCCTGGAACCTCTGGGCCACACGCAGGACCTGTTTCCCCTGGTAACACCAGCAAAAATCTCCCATTCCATCGCAAACACAACTTTTTTTCCAGGATCCTCTGGAGCAGCAGCTCCATGAAATCTCCCTCACGTTGTCCTTGTTGCTGTTTTCCAGCAGGAGGATGGGGAAGGACAACTCAGCTCCCAGTCCCCGGCAGGGCCGGCTCAGGGCTGCTCCGTGGTCCCCATGAGGCGATGGAAAACTTTCCCCGGCATCAGGTGTTGCTGCTGAGTGTGAGCTGCTCCAGTCCCACCCTGAGCAAGTGTTATAAACACACAGGCACAATCTAAATATTTATGGCACATGAAATCTCCTGTCTGCTGTTGCTCAGCGCCGAGAGCCGGGGAGGGAGTGGGAGTTAAGAGGTGATTATTGCGCGGGGCCCGTAAACCCAAAATGTGGGATTGAGCTGCGTCCAGTCCCCGGGAATGGTCACCGCACCGAGGCCGGGTGTCAGCTCAGCTCCCTGACGCTGATCTGAGGGGTTTGTCACCGCCTGGGCTCAGCTGGGCCAAGCCACGGCCTGGCTTCCATGGGGAAACAGCAGATGGAAAACACGGCCCTGGCTCCGTGGGCTCCTTTTCCTCTCAAGCACCTCCTGAGAGAGCGGCTGCTCCAGCTCGTAAAACCTTCCTGGGGCTGGGAAGGAGGAGCAGAGCACGCCGGGCAATTATTTCCCTGGCCTGGAGAAAAATTATGATAGAATTTGTTTTCTTATACAGGCTATTTTTTGCTTGGATCTCTGGGGGTTTTGTTAAAGGTTGAAATAAAATTTTAAAAAAACCCCAATGAAAACACAAGACAACAGAAGGAGAGCGGCAGGCTGGGGAAGTTCCATGTGTTTCTGGAACAATTGCCCATTGATCCAGCCTGGAAAGTGCTGAGTATCTGGAGGTGATAGGACAGTCTTGGCAGCAAAAAGCGGAGCTGCTTTAGGAAAAATGCTCCACTTAGCAAAGTTTGGGGAGCTGGTATTGCCCCCAAAGGCCACACCAACACAGATCCTGCCTGCGCTGCTCTCTGGGCCCACACCAACTCCCCCAGGCCACCACAGAGACCTGACAAGGTGAACGATGCCCACAGCAAGTCCTTCCTCCCCTCCTTGGAGCTGCTGCTCCCACAGACCCAGTGATTCCCGTCAGGAAGGGTGACACCACATGGAGCAATGGGATTTTAGCTCCTGAAGGCTTTGGTTCCTGGCTGCCAGAACCCAAGAGAGCAGCACACGAGCATTCCTGCACTTCTCTGCTTTCCAGGAGTGTGGTCAGCTGAGCCCCCAAAGTCACTTCAACTCAGCACCAGTAATGGAGCAGAAGGCTTTGATGTTTTTCCTGAATGAGCCCCAGGGCCAAATTATAAAATCCAGGCAATTTCAGCTCCACCTGGGAATTTATAGAGTTTCACCTCCATTTGTGTAGGTGAGTGTGAGCAGAGGATCAGCAGGACATGCGTGGGTCCATCCGGGATGAGCTCCACCAACCAAAACTTCATTTCTCCTCTTTTTTTTTCCCAGCCCTGCTCTGCAAAGCCACTCTCACCTTCAAGGAAGCCCTCCAGGGCCTCCAAGGGCTGCCAAAGGAGAGCAAACACGGCAACTTCCACATGCCCTGGAAGTGGGAGCAGGCCGTGGATTGCTCCGGAGAGGCTGCGGAGGAGCGGGGCCCCAGCCCAGCACAGCCAGGGCACGCTGGGGTTGGCACACCCGGGGCACACCGGGCTTGGCACACCTGGGGCACGCTGGGCTTGGCACACCTGACTCGTTTTGGCACTCCTGGCTCGTGTTTACACCCACACCCTCAGCGGCGCCAGCCCTGCGCCCCGGCCACGGCAGCGACAGGCCTGGCTCTGCCGGGCTCCCCGAGCACGGCCCCTCCGAGGAATTCTGCTCCCAGGAGGCTGAGAGCACTTTCTGCAGGAATCTGCCCTTGGGAAAGGTGGTTTTTTAGTGTTTTAAACAGGCAAAGTCGGACATCACCTCGTGCTTACACGGCCTAACTCACACATCCATCGCTGGGACTTAGAGATTCACCAGGGTCATCAACGAGACAAAGGGCAGCTTTGGAATTCTGCCTGTTCTCTATTTCCCAGATCTCTCATTTAAACCTCTCCTACACCTCAACACAGCACATTCCTCCAGGAACAGCCAAAGGTAAAGCTACTGTGGACGTCCAGAAGCCTCCAGGCTACCCCACGTCTGAGCTCAAGCCTCCAAAAAAGCCAAAACCCTCCAGCTCAAACTAATAGACACATCTGCCAACAGCTTCTTTTAATTTTTTGGAACCGCTCTCTAGATTGCTTCATTGCCAAGAAAAAGAAGAGATATTTATGATAGCAACTGGAAAGCCTTGAAATTCCAAGTCAGATCCTCGGTGGTGTAAACTGAAGCTGCTCCAGTGAGTCAGGGGGCCGCTGCCAATGCACACAGGTCGGAGTGGCTCTCTGCTCTTATCTCCTGGCTCCCCAGCACGCAGGGACAATTAAAGGCAGCTCCATGAATATCTGACACTCTCTGCTCTGAAGTCATCCCGTTGGAGAAGAAATGGAAGGGCAGAAACGCAGGAGTGAAAGCAGAGATTTGCTCCTACCTTGAACTCGGAGCTGCAGCTTCAGCAGGAAACCGAAAGCTGGAGGGACAGAGAACACCTGCTGAGAGCGTCCAGTAATTTCCTTGAAGGCTTTGTTCTATAAACCATGAAAAAAAAAGAAGCATTTTTTAGTTTGAAGTAGTTTTGTGAGTATTAAAAGCAGGTAAGGCAGGGAGAGGTTTCAACAGCAAAGGAGCACGAGGGAGCTCTGGAGACACAGAACCCCTGAGCAGGTGCCTGGGTTTCGGGAACATTCAGCAGGTGAACATTCTGCAGCTCTGTGAATGCCAAACTTTCCTTGAAAAAAAATGGTTTTTCCATCAAAAACCCCCCTTTCCTGAGGTGGGTTTGGTTGTGAATGAGGGCCTGGTGTGACACGGGGTGCCTGGGGCTGGTCTGGCACTCACCTGGGCTGTGTGTGAGGAGACGTCTCTGTGTGGTTATTCAGGGGTTAAAGGATGGATGGGCTTTGTTCTTAGGCTTTGGAATTAAAAAAGAGGAGAATTGGTCAACAGAAAAAGAAAATACAAGCTGAGGTATGCACCAAACACATAACCTGTGAGTAACTTTACTCAGGGTAACAGTTCCCCTTGTCTTAAACTACTCACACAGGTGAAGTGCCTCCCATGCTGGAGACTCCTGCAGGACCCTACGGAGCCTTTCAAAAAGTATTTTTAAAAATTCAATTTTTTAATGCCTTAAAAAACCCCACGAACCGGTTGTGAGCTCCTGTCATCCTGGGAGTTTGTCTGCAGCGGGAACAAGCCCTTTGTTAGATCGGAATTGAATCTCAGGATGAATTTTTATGGCCACAACATCACCCAGCCCTGCAAAGAGACTTTCTAAAGGACAGGGTGCCACAATTTGAATGACAGGGCCATGAATGACAGCGCTTTAATCACCCCATTAAAGCCACCAGTGCCTCCCAGCAAAGGGTGCTGGAGCCACTGGGCAGGTGGAAGGATCCTTGTTGGCTTCAGAGCTCTTGGGATCAGGCCCAGATCGTGCACGGATTTCAATTTGAAATTCTTCCAATCCTTATTCAGCCAGATATTCCAAAATGTGCTAAATAGCTGCTGTTTCCTAATCTCGACTCCCAGATTTTGCCTGGCTGTAACTGTTGTGCCAACTGGTACTGGATGAGCTCCTTGAAGAGGCTCTTCCTTGAATTTGGGATGGGATTTTCCTTCGAGTTTGGTGACACCGGGATTGCTTTAAAGCACTCATCCCCTTTTGTTCCAGCCTGCACTGACACTGCCGTGCGGGGATTTTAATTGTGAGGATTAAAAAAAAAGAACAACTTTTCCAGTTATTTGGGGTTCCATTTTCATTTTTTCACGCAGAAAAGACACAGAAAAGAAAATAATAAAGAGAAAATGGAAGGTTGAAAATGATTGGGTTTCGGGGGAAAATATATTTTTGGCATTGAAATGAGGAAAAGCGCCAGGGTTAGGGAAAAAACCTGAGCTGAGCTCTGAAACTTTACCTTCCTTTAATTATCCAGGTGACATTTCAGACATTTAGTCTGATTTTTTTTGCATCTGCATATTGAAAACACCCTCTTAAAAACACTTTCACAAAAACAGCTGCTCCCAAAGATTTATTTAGCAAAAAGTAAATCTTATAAAAATTCAATTGCAAAGTAGTTAAGGTATTTGAATTTTTTATATATATATATATATTTTTTTTTTAAGGAAAGAAGAATCCCAAGAAAGAAAGTATTTGATGGCTAATAATCTCATTTCAATATAATAGGACCTTTCTTTTGCAAAGAGCAAGACAGGTTAAAAGATATAATTATGACTTTGCAAACTCTCCCAAGTGCTACGAGATCATCTGACAGTTCTGATCCCGGGCTCAGCTCTCAGAGGGGAAAAGTCTTTGTCTAGTTAGAGAGTTAAAGAGACAGGATCCCTATTCCACCCTCTGCCTACATTGCAATTTAACTGTCAAAAAAATCCAAGCTGCAAAATTGTCTTATTCCAACACAGCGCAAGGAAAGAGAGGTTTGAGACTGACCTGTCAAACGCACCCTCTTTAAAAATGTATAATATATTTTAAACATTTTTTTCCAGAGGTACTTAAAGGTTAAAGATGTGCCAAAGAAGGAGGATGGGTGGTTTTTTTTTTTCCTCCCCTCTTTTCGCTAAAGCTTTTTAAAACAATTAAAACAAAAAAAAAAAAAAAAAAAAAAGGAGAGAGAGGGAGAAAAAAAAAATTCAAAATTAGGGATCATCAGTGTAAAAAATCCCCTGAAGATCAAAAGGAACACATTAGAATCACATTAATTCTGATTACAAAAAAAAAAAAAAACGGGAATAAATCCCCTCTTTCAATGGGAAGAGAAACTTGGAGGACATTTAATGGTGTTTCCATTGTCAGGGTGTGCAGGAAGGTGGAGCAGAATGTCAGGGAGAGACGGAGCCCACGGAGCCACGGGCAGAGCCGGAGCCTGGTGACACTCCAGGATATTCCTGGGCTCTTTAAACCTTGGCTTTTTTCGTGTTTCAAAATAGTGAAAGAAGGAGATGAAAATATTTTTCCCCAAGTAACCAAACAAAAGGAGCCATTTCCACAGGGGGGTTTCCAAGGAGCCACAAACAAACAATTCCCAGTCATTTTTTGACCAAATATAGATGGCAAACGGGCAGCTGGACACGGCCAGAGGCTCGCCCGTGGTGCCACCACCCGGGCACGTGGCCGTGTCCCCACACCCCCCCTGCCACTCCACAGGGACACAGGGGCTGGGAGCAAAGCCTGGGAGCTGCAGGAATACCAGGCTGGGATCTGTTGGCACAGGATTTGGGTGTTTATGGGATCACAGGATGGGTTGGGTTGGGTTGGGGGATCTTGAAGATCTCATCCCACCCCTGCCAAGGGCAGGGACACTTCCACCGTCCCAGGGTGCTCTAAGCCCCATCCAACCTGGCCTTGGACGCTTGCAGGGATCCAGGGGCAGCCACAGCTTCCATGGACAGCCTGTGCCTGTAAAAAAAATTCCCATTATTCATCCTGCTGCAAGTCAGGAGCGAGACCCCCCCAAATCATGAGTCAATTCCCTGGAGACAACGTTCTCCCACCTGGCGGAAACCAAGCGGGAGCGAGTTCAGGTCCATTATCCACCTCCATCCCACCACAGCAAACTGGGAACTGGAACTGGGAGGGCTCTCAGCCCAGCAGAGTATTTTGAGTCTTTATCTGCCGCTCGTCCAAGGAGCCAGGTAGGTTTTCCTCCCTCCTAAACTGGGATCTGCTCCTTCCCAGCCGTGCCTCGATGGATGGTCCTGCACAGCCAGGGGTGGGTGACAGATTTGTGGCTTTGGGACAAAAGTCTTGGGAAACAACATCCCTCCCTGCCCCACCTGGCATTGGAGATCTTTCCCATAATGATCCCTCTCCCAGGCACTTGGGTCCCAAACCCACCAGGAAAAATGGGAATCTCCTCCAGGCTCTCAGCTGATCCTTCCAACCAAAGGCTGCGGGGGAGGGGACCCATCTGAAAGGCACCAGCTAAAATCTATTTAGGACTGCGAGCCAAAGGACACAACCTTGGGGATTTTCCCGAATTATTGACAATCCAATAGTCCCAATCCAGCAGCACCTGCAGAATTGGATCACCTGCACAGGGGCTGCACAGCTGGGCTGATGTTTCAGGCTTTAAAGAGCTTGGAAACAGCCCCAGATTTCCTTGGATTTATACAAATGCCAAGGCCATGGGCACACCCAGTAAAACCACCCTGAGTGGTACCAGCACAGTCCAAGATAATCTGGCACCAGTGGCAAGAAAATCACCTCAGCCCTGTGCCCAACTCCTGCCTTTCCAGCCCTCTCCATCCTGTGTTTCCAGGTGGGTGGGGAAATGGAGGAGCTTTGCAGCAGCACTGAATGTCAGACATGGGAGCTTGGGAACAGGGGGAAGTTGTGTGCTTATCTTCAATATTTAATAGATATCAAACTCTGGTGAGCTGGGAATGACCAAACTAATAAAAAAACAGGGATGGGGATCTCCTTAAAGCATCCTGGCAAATGGGTTTGTCCCTCCTGCCACACTGGGAAGGGTCAGCACAGCCCTGAGTCCACGGGACCTGCAGGGTTACCGGCGTTTCAGGATTACTCACTGAAAATGAAAGGCAAACTGGACTCCTGCCCCAGGAATGCTGCCAGATTCCTGCTCGGAAAGGAATGATAAAAGCCTTTGGGATGCTGCTTCTCTGACTGGGCACAATCAGGGGTGAGTCTGGGATGAGAGCTCCTCATGAAATGGCTCCAACCCCGCTTCCCTTTCATCCAGAGGGGTCTTCCTTGAAGAGCAGGCCCAGAATGCAGCAGCCAGACCAAGGTGTGCTCCTGATGGGTCATCCCAAGGGAAAGGGCTCCCAGGAGCTGTTCCTTCCATGGATGTCTTCCTAAGAAGACGAGAAAGCCTTTCCCATCCTTTCCATCCCCAATTCTCCTCAGTTTGCCTCGGCCTTTCTAGGGATGAGGTGGTGATGGGGGCTTCCCTGGTGAAACCAGGAGCAGGATCTGGGTCTCCTTGGAAAAATCCAAGCTAAAGCTGAATTCCTCGTGCCACTGGAAAGCTGCCAGGGTTCTGCCCACAGATGAACCCAAACTCATCTGCTCTGCACAACTTCCTCTTCATCCAACCCATTCTCCAGCTCATCTTTCCTTGCTTGGGATGAGTTTGGAAGGATTTGTCCCTCTCTGGCAGGGCCAGGCTGGCTGGGACAGCACCAAGAGGGCTGCAGGTGGTGGAAGGGAATTCCAGCAGTGAAAGTCATGGATGTAGCTCCGAGGAGACAGGGACAGTGGGGAGTGGGACACTGCGAGTGTCACCTGGTGAGAGAACAGCGCGTGACAAAGGGGACACAGCGACTGCAGGAACACCCATCCAAAGGGGAGAGGGAAACAGCAGGAGAAACCCCAGGAAATCGCAGATAAACCCATCCACATGTGGATTTATCCTGCTAAAATCATGGAATGGCCGATCCAAACCGTCGGTAACACCAGCAGGTCTGCCAGGATTTTCTCAGGAGGGGAATTCCGCCGGGGGTGTGAGGCTGCTGGTGCCAGTGCCACCCTGTCCTCAGTGTCCCCACAGCGGGAGCGGAGCTGCCTCGGGCTGGGCCGGGCTCCGTCCCCATCCCCGTCCCCGTCCCCAGCTGGTCCCCCCTCGGCGCACGGCTCTGCTTTGCTTTGATTGATTTTGTAATTGCTCCTTTAATTGAACAGTTACAGCAACACTACCAGGGAAAGGTTTCAGGGCTGGGAAGGGAGGTGGGAGGGTTTTGGGGGTGGAAGGGGAATTGGAGCTGGGGAAAGAGCAAAATGGGTTTTTCCCTGTTTCTCGAGATGAAAACACAGGGAAGAGGCAGGGGATGAGTTCCCTTCAGCAGCAACTGAGGAGGAGGAGAGCTGAAACAATAAATTACAGGAGGAGAAGAAGAAAAATGAGAAGTGGGTTGAAAAGTGTGGCAGGGCCAGAGGGTCCCAGGGACTGCTCAGCCTCCAACTGACATCGGCTTCCTGCAGGCTGGGAGCGCCGGGATGAGGAAAATGGGCCACCGAGAAGGGAAGCTGGGAAGCTGCGAGAGCTGGGAGGGGGGAAGGAGCAGGACAAGGTCGGAAAAGATCCCTGTGTGCCTCAATAAAAGGTGCAGGAGCAACATGGGGAGGCAGGGAAAGACATCCCTCTATCAGAGGAGCTGCGGAGAGTGGAGTGGGGAAGCAGCATAGGGGAGAACAGGAAGGGCTGTGCTTCCAGAGGGATTCTGACAAGTGGAAAGGACAATGGGACAACGGGACAACGGGACAGAGGGCAGGGTCAGATGGGATATTGGGAAGGAATTGTTCCCTGTAAGGGTGGGGAGGGGCTGGGATGGAATTCCCAGAGCAGCTGTGGCTGCCCCTGGATCCCTGGAAGTGTCCAAGGCCAGGTTGGACGGGGCTTGGAGCACCCTGGGATGGTGGAAGGTGTCCCTGCCATGGCAGGGGTGGCACTGGGTGATCCTTAAGGTCCCTCCAACCCAAACCATTCCACGATTCCCTGTGTAACCCCCCCGTGTGCCCAGCTGTGGGGTGGGCACGGCGAGCTCCGAGCGCCGCCGTGGCGGTGGCACCGCGAGCCCCTCGGTGGGGTCTGTGCGAGCCGGGAGCTCGCTGGGAGCGTGTCAGGAAAAGGACAGGAGAATCCAGACGGGGTCAGGGGGGAAGGTGCACGCAGAGGCCACGGTGCAGCTCCACAGCGAAGCAGCTCAGGTTTCAGGAGAGCCTGGAGCCGCGGCTGCAGGGGGACAGGAGGTGGGCTCTGCATTCCCTGGCAGGCAGCACAAGGCAGGTTTAAAGAATATCCTTCCATTTAGGAATTTGTTTATTATTCTTAACTAAGCAGCTCAGACAGGCAAGCCGGCAGCACCGCATCCATGCTGGCTTCCCAGGAAAGCCGGGAAGGGAGGGACAGGAAGGCAAAGTTCCAGACTGGGGGCAAAGGGATTTGTGCCCTGCTGGGCGAGGGAAGG
Organism: Corvus kubaryi; assembly: GCF_017639235.1. Classification (NCBI taxonomy): domain Eukaryota; kingdom Metazoa; phylum Chordata; class Aves; order Passeriformes; family Corvidae; genus Corvus; species Corvus kubaryi. The sequence goes on along the minus strand of NW_024582078.1, from coordinate 1,978,263 downwards.
GGGCAAAACGCTTTGCCAAATATTTAGGAAAAGTGTGGAAGAGACTCAGCTTTGGGATGTCGGGGGAGCTGGGGTGGGGTCCAGCCGAGTGCCCCAACGGGATCAGAGCTGAGCTGCTGTCCCAAAACCCAGCAGCACCTTTGGGGTGGCCGCTCCTCTGACACTTCAGACCTTGAGACTTTTGTCTGAAATTCCTCAGACCCTGGAGCAGATACTCGGCAATGAGGGAGGAGGGAGAAGTCATCTCTCTCCTGTCAAAATCCACTCATTCCATGAGGAGTCACAAGGTACCAGGACATTTGTGGTCATAGGAATTCCCACACCTGGCAGGTGTGTCCATACTAGGGAGTCAGGGCACATCTCCCAGCTCTGCAGTTTGAATTTCTGGACCATCTGGAATGTCCTCAGCTGCTGCAGCGATGGCCAAGAACACAGCAACCCAGGCCAGGTTGGAAATTCCTCCCCGTGAGGGTGGGCAGGCCCTGGCACAGGGTGCCCAGAGAAGCTGTGGCTGCCCCTGGATCCCTGGAAGTGCCTAAGGCCAGGCTGGAGCCACCTGGGATGGTGGAAAGTGTCCCTGGCATGGGGTTGGAATTGGAAAAGCCGTGTTTTTCAGCCCAAATCTCCCACATCCCTGACCCTGGGTGCAGGGAAGTGCTGCAGATCCAGGTGCTGGACACCCAGCCCGGTGTGAGCACGAGCAGGGCAGCGAGGGAAGGACAAACCTGCCCTCCCCCAGTGCCCGGTGTGCTCTGGAAATGAGGCCGAGGAAGGTCATTCAGGATAAATCAAGGGTGGAAGTGGAGTGGGGAGCCTGTGGATGCCAGGGAGATCTCAGCGGTGGGAGGCGGCGGGGGGAGGAAGGGCTCATAGGACACCGGGAATGCCACACGTGGGGGAAGCAGAAAATCCCGGGAATTGGAGCAGGGAAACGGTGGCAGCCAGAACAGGAGGCAGGAAAGGTCCCTCATCCCGGCCATAAGCAGGGCTGGGTGTTAACTCCCGGGATTATCCCGCCCCAGAGGCAGGAGGGCTGCACACCGCAGGCCCTGCTGACAGGAAGCCTTTCCCTGGAAACTCGCTGCAGAATGCCTCGCTCCTGGTAGCGATCTATTCCCATCGCCGGCATTCCTGGGAGCAGGGAGGCGGGCGGGGGCTCCCACCTGGCGGCCCCAGCAGGGAGCAGAGAGCCGCCTGTCACCACCTCCCGCTCCCCTCCCGGCCCTCCGCCCACCTTTCACCACCGCCTCCCCTGCCATGTCTCCCCTCTCTCCTCCCTTTGCCAGCCTCCTCGCTCCCATTCTCCACTTCCCCTCTGCTCTCATCCCTTTCTTTTTCTGCTGCCGTGTCTCTCCCATCTCCAGACCTCCCAAACTCATCTCACCTGTGCCCCACCGGCAGCGCTCAGCGCTTTCTCCTGGGGCTCAGGCCCAGCCTCCAAAAGCCTTTCAGTGGTCAGTCCTCCCCCAGCAGTCTCTGGACAGTCTCCCTCTCTCCCTGCTCCCTTCCCCCTCCTCTTTCTCTCCCTCCCATAATATTTTCCATATGAAGAAGCCTTCCTGAAGCCGCACACTGCCCTCTTGGCGAGTCTTAGGCGGGTTAGAGGAGACCCTGGGAGCCTTTAATCCTCTCTCTCTCGCTTGCTTTCATCCTCAGCCACAGCTGGACGCCCCATTGATGTGGAACAGACCAAACACCAGGCCCCTCGCTAAGCTGCTGCTGTGGGGCCTCTTCTCCTCCAGAGCCGAGCCCACAGCCCGTGTCCGGCTCTCCGAGCGAGGGTCCGGCGTGTCCGGCAGCCCCTCCACACCCAGCGTGGGGTCCCGGCCCTGCCTGCCCCCCCAGCCCTGCTTCCCTCCCCCCTCACTGCTCCTGCTCTTTCCTGAGCCATCTTTTACCCTGTTATTCTGAGAGTCCCCACCTTGTTCCTCATCCCAGTGTCCCCCTTTCTCAGGATTGTTTAGGATCCATGCCCCACAGCCTCACGTCCCTGCAGAGCCTGGGTGAGGGTGAGGGGCTGCTCTGTGTGCATGTGCTGAGGATGCAGCTCGTGGTTATGGCCCAGGGAGGGCCTGGTGGGCTCCGCCAGTGGAGCAGTCGGGCGTTGAGTGTGCAGCCCGCTCAGAGTTTTGGGATTCTTTTAAAGCCCACTGCAGGTGAGGCAAGAATAGCATTGAATTGTGGAATGGTTTGTGTTGGAAGGGACCTTAAATCCCATCCATTCCCACCCCCTGCCATGGGCAGGGACACTTTCCACCATCACAGGTTGCTCCAAGCCCCATCCAGCCTGGCCTTGGACACTTCCAGGGATCCAGGGGCAGCCACAGCTGCTCTGGTGTCTCACAGGAATATCCACCCACCTCCTCTCCAGACTTTGCAGCGTGGATAAGCCGGGCTCGGGAGGGCAAAGTGCCGCGTTTGGGGACCCACCTGCAGCGCGCAGGGGACAGCGACGGTCCCTGAGCAGCGCCGCTGGTTCCAGGTGGAACTCGGGAATGTCGCGAGTGTCTCACGGAACGGGCTGTGGGGGGTGTCCCTGCCATGGCAGGGGTGGCACTGGGTGTCCCAGGCTGTGGGAGGTGTCCCGGGCTGTGGGAGGTGTCCCTGCCATGGCAGGGGTGGCACTGGGT
>NW_024582078.1:1941632-1975623 GCF_017639235.1 Corvus kubaryi | reverse complement strand
CCCAGGCTGTGGGAGGTGTCCCTGCCATGCCAGGGGTGGCTCTGGGTCCCCGTTGCGGTCCCGTCCCAGGGCCCGGGGGGGACCCGCGGGTGTCACCGGGTTCATTCCTGAGCCTCCCCCGCCCCCTGGCGGCCTCGCTCCGCCACTGCAGCCCCCCCGCGACCCCCACCCGGGGCTCCCCGAAGCCCCCAAAACCCCCGATGTTTTCTGACCCAGAGAGGCTTCTGCGGATGCGACAGCAACCAGAGTCAGTCAACTGCAATCTGCAGCTCCAGGCTTTCCTTGGAAGGCAGCAGGAAGGGGATGGCTCCATCGTTAAGCGCCAAAGGAACTTTGGGGAATCCAAGGAGACAGTCAGGGAGGAGGTGAATTGATAAGGGAGAGGAAGATCCAAGCTTTCAGGAACACAGCCGAGGAGGGAAAATTAACATATTTGGGAGGCAGCTGTCTGGAGTGGAAGGACCGAGGGGAGGAGTGGAGGTCCCTGAGTGCATCAGGAGAAGGGGAATGATCTGATCTCCGAGGTCACAGTGGGTACAGGGGAATTAAAGTGGAGCAAGGCATCAAAGAGCAGGGAGAGGCAGAGCTGGGAGGAGTGCTCAGACAGCGCTGGAACAGGAGAACGCTGCAACCTCGACTGCTTAAAGAGATCTTTAGAAATTACATGGGCAGACCTGATCCTGCTGTGTCACCGGGCTGGATTAAGTGACCTCCTGAGATAACATTCATCTTCTTTCCTGTGATTCTATAATTAAAATCATATTGATCCTCTGTCAGAGATGCAGCCAAAGGACCAACTTCATTACGTTCCTGCTGCTCCAAGGTGCCAGGCCCTGGACAGGCATCTCTTCACCACCTGTCCTGCCCCACAGAGCCTCTCCCCTCGGACAGGACCTCCCATGGCTGCAGCAAACACCGTGGGAAGGGCTGAGGAACAGCTCTTGGCTCAGTTTGGAGGCAACCAGTTGCAGAAACTGAACTAATTGCAGGCTCCTGGGATTTGTTTGCCGGAGCCCGAGCGTGTTCCCCCTTCTCGTTACTGCGCATCAAGAGCCTGATGAGAGAGGGATTTGGGGACAAGACAATGCGGAGATATCTAGCACAAAATGATTAGCCAGAATGTATTGTTAATAAGCTGCTTATTCATATAATTGGAAATTATTTGCAGCCAGGGTGTCAGTGGAGTCTGTGTGTGCTGCTCTGCTGGAGCGGGGCAGGTACCAGCCCAGGGGACGCTGTGCTGGCACAGGAGCTCCCTGCTCTGCCCTGGCTGCCTTCAAGGGCAGGGAAGGACACGGGGAGGCAGGAGGGGCTCAGCCAAGTCCTGCTGATGAGGGACAGGACTCCCAGTGTGGGAAGCACAGGGTGTCTGGGAGCAGAGTGAAGAACAGGCCTTCTCCAGCATCCTCACAACACCCAGAGAGAGAAAGGCCAGGGAAGCTTGGCCTCGAGGCAGATAAGGCCTGACACTGCTCCTGCTTCCCAAAGCAGCTGTCTGGGACAGAGCCAGGTGTGGAAGGTCATGAGGGAGTCTCCCCAGAGCTGGGACAGCTGTCACCCAAGGGGACTTTGGCGGGGGGATGCCCGCATGGCAGCTCCAGGGGTGACCTGGAGGATTCCACCGGTGGCTTTGATCACTTTGAGGAGCGCTGGCTTCGTGTGGATTTCCAGGAGGCAGAGTTCCTCAGCGAGGCCGAGGGAAAGGAGGGAAAAAGCAGCAGAAGCCATTCCCCATTCCCTCTGTCAGCCCTGGTTGAGCCCAGGCCTGCAAAGCACTTGGGTGCAGAATCAGCTACAGGGAAGTTTATGTGACACCAAAACCTGGAACATTTCTCTCCTACCAGACAGGAAGGAAGATGAAGCAGGTGGGTTGCCCTCACCACAGGCTGAGGGGGCCAGGAGGGTGACAAAACAAATGCCACCAGCCAGGCAAGAGCAGCAACAGCGTTTGGCACCACGACAGGCTGTTGTGCTCTGGGCTCAGCCACTTCCCCAAAAGCACCCTGAGATTATCTTCATATTAATGTTGTAACAAAACACGGGGAAGTGTTTCTGCCTGGGGCAAGAGCTCGGCACTTCCCCCAGCTGTGTCACTGCTGGGCAGGAGGGGTCACAGGACACCCACACTGGCACAGGACACACTGGGCAGCCCCCAGCGATGTCCCTTTCCTGGGCCTGAGGATGGCCATGGAGCTGAGAGCCCTGTTGCTGCTGCCACTCTGCTTCCCAGGTAAGAGAAGGGCTCGGCATGTCCCTGGGCACGGGGACACCCTTGCCCACTTCCTGCTGCCCAGGGAGCTCCTCCAACACCACCGGGGCTCTGATCTGGGCAACTGCTGCAGGGGTGGGAGGGAAGGGCAGCCCCAATTCCCACCACACACCCCTGGCTGCTGCAGGCTGCCGGGATGATCCACCCTGGGAGCACCGAGCTTTCCCACCACGCTGGCCCCGCTCGGCTCCTCTGGTAGCAGTCCTGGGTCAGGACAGTGCCCAAGGCACCACCTGCACCTCACCAGCCCTGCAGAGAGCACAAAGCTCCCAGAATGTGGTGGGCTGGGGAATGAAGCTGCACCCAGCACAGCCTCACAGCCAGGAGCCGCTGGCATTGCTGGGGATGTGGCACGGGGGAGCTGCGGGCTGCACATCCTGCCCCAGCTCCTTCCCTCTGCCCCTTCCCACCATCCCAAACTGAGCCCCAGCCCCCAGAGCGCTGTGTGGGCAGGGGGTGGTCCCCATTTGCCTGCAGGGAGGAGCAGTGCCAAGGGGCTGGTTTGCTGGGAGAGCTCCAGACACTGCACCACTCATGGCCCAGCCCCTGGAGCAGCCTGTGCTTGTCTGTGGGCTTTAAACCACAGCTGCAGCCCCAGCTCAAATCTCAACACCGCCCATCCCATCTCCAAGCAGATGAATTCAGCACGGGGAAGGGATTTGGGGTTTTGGAGTTCTTCCAGCCGCCAGTGTCCACAGGGGAAGGTGAGAGGCAGAGTTTCCCTCGGGAGGCTGTGGACAGCCCTGCATCTCCACAGAAACAGCGATTGGGCATTGGAAGGGGCTGCCCAGGGAGGTGGTGGAGTCACTGTCTCTGGAGGTGTTAAAGAAAAGACTGGGTGTGGCACTTGGTGCCAAGGTCTGGGTGACAGGGTGGTGTTAGAGCATAGGTTGATCTCAAAGGTCTTTTCCAACCTCGTGGATTCTGTGGTTCTGTGATTCTGTGACTGCGATTCTGCGATCAGCTCTCCTCTCCCTCACCACATCTGATCCTTCCAGCTCTCCAAGGCCAAACCCCTGAAGTTGAGAGACGTCGGGAAGGGGGCACTCTGAATGTCGAGTGTCCTTATAAAGCACAGACTGAAGACCGGCACACAAAATCCTGGTGCCTTGAGATAAACAGAAGATGTCAAGAATTAGTGTGGGTATACCAATACAGGCAAGAATCCAAGGACGGGAGAGTTAAAATGAAGGATGACAGCACAAATAGGACTGTGTCCGTCACCATGACTGACCTCCAGTCAGATGACTCAGGCACATATTCCTGTATTAATCTTTACACTGGACATGTACTAAAGAAAATCTCACTGAATGTTTTCAAGGGTGAGTACCTGTAGTCCCACCCAAAGCCAAGTGTTGTCAGGAAGCAACATCATTCCTTCCCTGCTCTTCCCCGCTGTCCCCCACAGCTGAGCAGCTTCCCCTGATCCCCCCAGCCCCATTCCCAGCCTCGCTCCCTGCTTTCCCTCCCACACTGGGAGACCTGGCTGGTCCTGCTGCCTCCCGGCTCCCTCGTGTCCTGCCCCACCTCACTCCTGCCCTGACAAGAGGCTCTCCTGAGGGAGCTGCCCGAGGGCATGGTCTGTCCCAGGTGCCTGTGTGCCCAGAAGTGACCAGGCAGTGACCACCTTTGGTGTTTCACAGAGCTGCTCAAGTGGGAGTTGGACACCCTGTTAGTGCAGTGCCCGATCGGGTATGATGTGGCCTGGTGCCGCAGAGAGCAGACAGACTGCACCATCCTGGTACAAAGAAGTTCAAGACAGAGTGGAAGGAAATCCCCACAAGACAGAGCACGGATCGAGTACAGCACTGAGCAAGGCACTCTCACCGTCGCCAAGAGGAAGCTGCAGACCTGGGACACTGGTGTGTACTGGTGTGCACTGGGCCCTGGTCACACCTGGATAAGAGAGGTCATGCTCTCCGTGTTTAAGAGTGAGTACCTGCTGTGCTCTGTGTCTGAGGGTGGGTTCCTACTGCACTCTCACTGCCCAAGAGTGAGCCCGTCCTGGCAGCCCGGTGTGGATGTGGCAGCTCTCAGCCCAGGTGACACCTCTCTCTCCCCCTGCCCATCCCTCCAGCACACACGGTGCCAGCTGATCCCTGGCACCTTCAAGCCAAAGCTCAGGCCAGGCCCTTTGTGCTCTGTCTGCTCCCAGCAGAGACTCAGAGGAGGTTCCTGTGAGTCCCACAAATGGGGCTGCTCATCCCAACTGCTTCCCACAGGGTCAGACCAGTGGCTCCAGCACTGGTTCCCACTGGGCACTGCTGGGACCCTCCCCCATGCCTGGCATTGCTCTTGCTCTGGCCCCACAGCCACCAACCCTCCCAGACCCTATGGGCTGAGTGTCCCACCCTGGGGGAACCAGAGGAGGGGGACAGGACCCCCAAACCTCTGCATGGGGACTCTGGGTCCAATCCCCTTCTGCTCCACGTGTGTGGAGGTGGATGCAGCTCTGGGGTATTCCAGTGCTGGGGAGGAGGTGCCGCTGTCAGATCCCACTTTGGGGTCTCAGCACACATGCCGGGTGTTTTCCAGGGACCCAGAATTTCACAGCTGAGGAGTCAGGCAACGTCACTGTCCGGTGTCACTACAAGATCGTAGACTACAGGGCTGTCAGCAAAGCCTGGTGCAAAAAGGAAGAGGAGGAAATGTGTAAGGTGCTGGTCACCACCAGCTCAGAGCCCCCAGGGGGACAGAGCACGGCTCGGGAAGGCAGTGTCAGGATCCAGGATGACACCCAGCAGGGCATTGTCACCATCACCATGGAGCAGCTGCAGGTGCAGGACTCGGGCGTGTACTGGTGCGCGCTCCAGGAGAGCTCCGGTCTGTCCCGCATGGAGGAGGTCACGCTCAGCGTTTCCAAGGGTGGGTATGGATCTGTCAGGACACAGTCAGAGATTCCAGACTCCTTTCCCTGCTCTCTCCCTCTGCACTGCCCAGCTTACCCCACCTCCCACCTTGCCTATGTTTGCCTGCCCACACCCTACAGCTTTGGACCTTCTCATGGCCACCACCCTGTGGAATAGCAGCAGGGATGGGAGCAGATCCACATCGGTGCTGTGCTGCTCCTCCTTAACCTGGGAGCAGCTTCAGCTGTCCTGAGAGGGGTTTCTGTCCCTCAGTGTCTGATATCAGTTCTTTATAGTGACTTTATAGCCCCTTTAGAGTGACTCATCCTTTGGCTTTCAAAGGCCTTCCCATTGGGTTGTCAAGGGAACAACTTTAGACTCAGATTTTATAGATCTGTGACTTCTGGTTTCTCATTCAGATGATGTTTGAACAGTAAGGGCTGGCACTGAGGCCCCTGGTCGTGGCAGAGCAGTCCCAGGCTGCAGCCTGGCTCTCACAGGACTGACGGAGCAGGCAGTGCAGGCAATGGGAGGGGACATTGGGATGCTCTGGATAAACTCACGGGATCAGGGCCCTGGGCACAGGAACAGCAGTGGCCTGGGGGTTTCTGCTGAATGCAGAGCAGCCCCACAGTGACTGTTGCTCTCCTCATGTCTGTGATTGCAGCGTTGCCTCCAGGAGGATTTGCAGGTGCTGAAAACAAAGGTCAAGAAACTCTTTTGGGCGACAGCCCAGAACCCAGGTAAGGCCTAGAAAGAGTCTCTGAGCCTGAGCACACACAAGTTCTTCACGTTGTACACCTGGGCAGGCAGGCCCTGGGCACTCCTTCCACTGCAGAGGAATTGGATAGGACAGGATCCTCACCAAAGGTGGCCTCTCCTCCTCCAGCTCCTGCCCTAACCCTAATTCCAAAGGAAGAGGCAGATTGGTAAAATCGTATCACAGCCTTCTGTAGGTGCTTCTCTACTTCTTTATCCTTCTCCCTTTGGGCTCTGCACTTCACATGAACAGAACCCCCAGAGTCTGCCCTGAGCCTCGACTTTGCTCACTCCTGTCTGAGTATTTAACAATGGGACAGTCCTTGGCTGCTCTTTAATCCATCTACCTGTTAAATGTGAAGGATTTTTTCCCCTTTGGACGTCTGCCGTCATCAATGCTACAGCAGCACGCAGAACCCAAGAATCATCCCTGCTCCAGAAAGCCTGGAATTGTGCTCAGAGCTTTGAACAGTGGCTTGTTTCTGGAGATAGCCAGGAGAAAAGTCTAGGAGAAGCTCAGAAGGCACAGCCAGGTGGGAAAATCAAGAACCATGAACCAGGGGAGGTTCCCTTCTGGATCAGCAGGGACTTGCCCATCCTCATAGATGGAGGATCCTGCAGGAGAACCAGACCCTCTTCCAAGTTCTTGAACCGAGCACATAAAACCTGTCCCAGTCCATCTTTTGGTCCCTGTTTGGTGATGGGCTCTGAAACCATCCCACACTGGTAACTCCCTTCCTCTCCTCCAGCTGTGATGGGAACGCCTTCCTCATCCTGTCCGTGGTGCTGCTCATCCTGCTCATCCTGGCCCTCATCGCCTCCATAATTCTGTATGTCAGGTACTCCAAGCTCCTGGGGAGAACAGGTACGTGGAGTTGGGATTGTCCCAAGCAGGGCCTTCCCTGCCATCACTGTGCTCCAGCTGAGCTCATTCCCAGTGCCCTGAGAAGGTCAGGCTGGGAGGCCTCAAGGCTCCCCGCTGCCTCCCCTCACGATAAATCAAACCCAGGTTCCTCCAGACCCTGCACAGGGGTGCAAACACCTTAGAGGAGGAGGAAAGTGAGAGTAAAGTGTTCCCAGGCTCAGGGCAGAGGCACTGCTCCCATCACCAGGCAATCCCACGGCCTTCCCAAACCTCCTCAGGCAGAGCTTTTCATGGAGTTCTCTGCATCTAAACCCACTGATTTTGTCTCATTCTGAAGGTATCAGAGAAGCAGAGGACACCAGTGACGGAGCAGAGGGCACAGCACAGGTAAGGAAAACGAAACGTTTCCCACACGGTGCCAAATCCCTGACCAACAGTCTGGGAGGAGCTGTCAGACCCTCCTGGTGAAGACCTCAGAGCTCAGCTTGGTTATAAACAGGAGAGAAATGGTATTTAACATCAGCAGAGAAAGGAACATTCCTAGCTGGAGAGAGAGGGGGGTAATTAATGCAAGGAACCTCCAGTAGGAACAAACCCAGTGGAGCAAATTCTAGTAACCCCTGAGAAAGGAGTCGAGGAGTAGCAAGCAGGGTCAGAGCACGAGGTTGTCACCTGTATCCGGGAGAGGTGGTGAAGAACAGAGTTCTCTGCTCTTTCACCTCTGTCATGACCAAAGGTAAATTTTGACACAGCTTTTCTTCTCTTTGTGGGAAAATCTCATTCTCCTGGCAGCAGCTGTGGCCTGGCACTGACTCATGAGTGTTTTCCCTTTTTTTTCCTAGCCTGGCAGCACTGGAAGGAGGGAAAGTTCTCAGGATGACAGCAAAGGGCCAGCATACATCAACATGGACATTCAGTCCCACCCCAGCCCTGAGGATCCGATTTACAGCAATGTGGAACCAAGTCAGGCCCACAGGAACTCCCAAAATGTGGAATACGCCATCATCGCCTTCAACCAGTCCCCAAGGAACGGCAGGGAATGAAGCACAGAATGCCCCAACAACCCAGAAATGGGAGAAAGGAACTGGAATACAGAGTGGGAATGAGGAGTAGGAGGTGTGTGGATGGACACGGGGGGACAAGCTGAGTTTTGCTGCCCTGTGTGGGGTTTGCCTGTGCATTTTCAGCCCTCCCTCCTGCTAGGGCCGAGCAGAGGTTTTGCCACTTTTGTGGCAGATTGTCTGGGGTCAGACAGAGCTGTGGGGGAATTCCCAGGATCTCTTGTACATCTGCTTTTCCAGTTCCATTAAAGTGCAGAGTCTTGGAGAGGCAGCTGTGGAGGCCTGGCCTTGTGGAAAGGAGCAGTCTGGACATGGCTGGGTGGGGTATTCCAGCTGTGTCCTGGTACAAATCCTGCCCCAATCCCAGGGATCCAGCTGCTGCAGCCAAGCAAACTCATTCCAGTGCTGCAGGCATCGAACTCAAACTTTGCTGTGGCTGGGTTCCTTTTTCATGGAACGGGTTGGGGATGCGAGTGCCGGATCCTAAGAATGAGCAGAGCCAGCTCCTGCACTTCCCTGTCTCTGCTGGAAACGCTCCAAATGACGCATTTTATTTACCAGTCATGTGGGGAGCAACATGAAGTGAGTTTGTGGGGCTCAGTTCCATTTCTCCAGGAGCTCTGGCTCCTGATTTCTTTGCCCCAAGCCCTGCTGGAGGTGACAGACCAACGTGGCCTGAACCAGCCCTCATTCCCAGGCCAGTCACATCCAACAGGCTTCTCTTGCCAGGGCTGCAGCAGGGAGGCTGATGGAAATTCTTTGAGATTTTCAGGGTTAACCTGACAGAAAGAAAAAGAAAATGGTTCTGGAAATGGTTCATTCAGCCCAACGTTCCCCTAATGATTTGCTCTTCGTGCAGCTGCATTGGGTCAAGCTGTGGAAGAGTAATAGCAAAAAACAGTGGAGTGGAAGAGAGGCATTTTCTGGGAGATTCTCGAAGAGAATCCAGATTCGTGCTCACCGGAACAAGAAGGAACAAAAACTGCCATCAGTCACCTCACAGAGAATTTCTGGTTGCTGTGAGGGACCATTTTCTTAACCACTAACTCGAGGAAAGGCACATTTAGGAAGGGCCAGGCCTGCAGGTTTAGCACCACACCAGTTTCGAAGCCAGGGTCTATTTGTACTTGCAAGGAAGTAAATAAACCCCTTCAAAAATGAAAAACCAGCAGCCCACCCCCAGCCTCCCAGTTTGCTGATGCTCTGGGGGTTCCATGACTGCATTCCTGAGCCCCTCCAGCGCTGTGGCGTTGGCTGGCTCAGAATCAGTGTCCCCAGCACAGATCCTGTGTCCTTTGTGCCAGCTATGGAACAAAGGTGGGTGCTGGGCTTGTTCAAAGCACCCACAGCTTCTCCCAGTGCCCCTGCCCTGCTGTCTGTTGGATTCCAGACAAGGATCCATGCACAGGCTCTTCTTCCTCCTGAAAACCCAGGAGATGATGTCTTTGCCCTCCTTCACCCTTGGGATGCTGCCAGAGCTACCATGAGAGCCTCTCTTTCCCTTTTGGCTTTCCAGAAACTGCCCCCATGCACAGCTCCTGTAAATCATTTATTGTGGTTTATCACCATCACACTTGGAGTGCCAGGACAAGGGGAATGGCTTCTTACTGCCACTGGGATATTGGGAAGAAATTCTTCCCTGTGAGGGTGGTGAGGCCCTGGCACAGGGTGCCCAGAGAAGCTGTGGCTGTCCCATTGCTGGAAGTGTCCAAGGCCAGGTTGGACGGGGCTTGGAGCAATCTGGGATAGTGAGAGGTGTCCCTGCCCAGGCAGGGGGTGGGACTGGATGATCTTTAAGGTCCCTCCAACCTAAACCATTCTGTGATTCCATGAAATCCTGCTCCAGTGGGAGCAGACACCCAGGCCTGTGGCTTCAGGCCACCACGTGCTGCTCCCTCCCAGGCTGTCTAAGCTGAGCTGTGGCTGGGACTGGGCAATGCTGATGCCTGAATTTTCAGCTCACGAGGGCAATGCCCATCCCTGGAGAATTGCTCAATGTGCAGGATGAAAAAGATGCCAAGTTCCCCGTGCTCCTTCCTTCCGGCAGAGCGGGGAGGGGGAGAGGAGCTGCCCATAGGCAGAGCCAGTGTCGCTCTGCTCCAGGCTCCTCTCCTGCCCCTTCTCTGCTCAGCTCCATGGAGAAGCTCCTGCACCTCACCTTGGTTTTCCTGTCAGGTAAGAATCGCACGTGGCTTTGGGGTTCAGGTAAAGGGCGAAGGATTGGGGCAAAGTTTGGCCTCTATGTGAAGGCTCCATCCTCAGAGTTTTCCCTTCTCCCTTTCTTTACCAAAAGGCCAATGGTGATCCCAGTGCTCCCAGATTTCCTCACAGGAATCGTTTTGGGTCAGAACAGGAAGCACTGATGAGAGAAGTCCTGCATGCAAGGTGGAATTGCAAAATCCTGGGTGCTTGCATTTGCAAAGGGGATTTACATAGAAGCAAATGACCACAGGCAGGGCTCAAGGGGAGGGACATGAAACCCAGCGAAGGGCACAGCTCTGGAATCCCAAGCACCTGGGTATTTCCAGCCTGGAAAGGAATGTCCATCTGACATGGGAACCAAGGTACAGAGCCCAGCTGGGGCTCTCTGCAGCACTTTGAGAATCCCAGATCCTGTTGCAGGGAAAGGCAGCAGACTCGGGCTGTGGGAGCACAGGAACCTGTCCCAAAAATTGGAATGAGTTTGGGAAAAATTCACAGTACTTTTCCCAGTAGCACCCAGGAAGGGAGGAGGAACACCAAAAGTTTATGATCTGCCAGCAGAATTGGTTCAAAAGAGGATGACACAACATTTTCCAGAGGGACATCAGGGAATCTTTCAATGATTCTGTTTGAGAAATATTTTGCAGTGCTTTGGGAATTCTGGGGCTGAAGGACCAGAGCTGGAGGAAGGAAGGGAAAACAGGAGAAGCAGTTAAAGAGTTTTGGAGGGATTGAACAGGACTGGATTGGATATTCCATGAGGTAAACCCTGACTGGAACAACCGAGTGGAGAAACATATCAGGATAAAGCTCTGTAGGTATTGGATACTTGAAGAGCACAGATCCGTTTTAGGTCTTCCAGTCAAACTGAAAGAACTTCAGATTTTTTAGTTTACAATTCACTTAGAATTGTTGAAATTATTGTAAGAAGTGTTATTAAAAGGCTCAGCCAGCACAAAGTCCTTACAAGAGCCTATTTTTAAATTTACTTCTGTTTTATCATTACTTATGGTTTCACAGAAGCATTTGCCTGTGACTTTTTTTCACTAGAAATAGAGATTTCCACAAATACCACATTGCACTTCTCTCTGGAAGTATTAATAGCTCAGACTGTCCCCTCTGCCTCTGCCTGTCACAAAGAGGAATGGAAATTAGAAATGAGGAATCAAGACAATAAAAAAAAAAAAAAGCAGACAAAACCCAGTTATCAACATGGTTAAAATTAGTAAGATATTAAAAGATAGGGTGGAAAAAAGTGTTAAACTGGATTTGCAAACCAGGGGTGGGATTCAGAAGGAACCAGTGAGCAGGACGGGTTTGGAGGTGTCACTGGGACAAATTCCAGAATATCTGAGCCAAGATCTGAGCACACTGGGTTGGTCATGGCGGAAGCAGACAGGTGACACCCTACAGGTGACAGCCCCTATGGGTGACAGCTCTATAGGTGACAGTCCTACAGTGACACCCCTATGGGTGACAGCCTCATGAGCAACAGTCCTACAGGTGACACCCTATGAGGGACAGCCCTATGAGTGACAGCCCTATGGGTGACAGCCCCATAAGTAACAGCCCTGCAGGTGACACCCTACGAGTGACAGCCCTACAGGTGACAGCCCTATGGGTGACAGCTGCTATCACTAGAAGATGAAAATGACATTCAGCACTCCCACAGTGAGGGACAGACCTGGGAGAGCCTTGGCTCACTCCTCTGTCCCTCTGTCTCTCTGTCCCTCTGTCCCTCTGTCCCTCATAGCATCCTGTGCTGCAGAGAACGTCACCGTGGTGGCTGCCATGGAGGGCGACACCATTTCTGTCAACTGCTCCTACGACCCCCGGCAGTGGTGGCGGGAGAAGAGCTGGTGCCGGCAGCTGGACGAGAGCCGGTGCCAGCACGTGGTGAGCGCCCCGACCCTGTGGCTGCCCTTCCCCAGGAACAGGAGAGGCACCACCTCCATCAGGGACAACGCCCGCGCCGGGCTCCTGACCATCACCATGAGGCGCCTGCGGAAGGAGGACGCGGGGCTGTACCAGTGCAAAACGGATTTCCTGGGGGACACCAGGAGCCTGAGGAAGGTGCAGGTGGAAGTGCTGGCAGGTACGTCCTGGGGCTCGGAGTTGGAGAGTCTCTACTGGAATTTCACGGGTTGGGATTGGAATTTCACGGGTTCCTTTTTGGAATTTCATGGGTGTCCGCAGCTGCCAAAGGCCCGCTTGAGGCAATATCTACTTTTGTCTCGCTCTAAGGAGGTTCTGTGTTTCACTTCCTCTTTTTATTCCTGACTTACACCTCATTGGTGCCCAGATTGTTCCCAGTGCCCCGTCTCACCTGGGCTACCTGCCCAGCTGAACATCACCCAGAAACATCTGCAGACTAAACTGTTGTGTTTCCATCAGCAGCCAGCCTGGTGACCCACGTGCCAGGGGAGCCCAGAGCTGTGCAGAGCATCTCCAGGTGAGCCTGAAATTCCTTGGGATCTCTTGTCTTCCTAGGACTAAGGCAGCAGTACAAGAGTTTCTGTAGAGGTGGAACCATCCCCTCATGGTTGCATTTCTGGTTCCCCACAGGTCCCATCCCAAAGTGGATTTCACTGTTTTCTACATCCTCGCTGGATTCCTGGTGGCCAAGTTCATGGTGGCTGTGCTGCTCTGTGTCATTGGCCACAGCAGGAAGAACAGGGAAAGAGGGCAGAACCCAGGCCTGGGAGAGCAGCAGGTGCTCCCATTCCCTGCTGACCTCAGACACGGTGGAATCGGCCTCTCCTGGGAGAGCTCTGCGTGAGCCAAGCCAAAGGGAATCTATGGGAAAGGAAAATCAAGCGTTTGCCACCTGCTGTAAGAAAAGGATGGCTCCTAAACACAGGTCTGGAAGAGCCTGTCACTCTGGAGAGGGAATGTCACCATCTTCTTCATCACCTCTTCCCCCTGGCACCACATCCCCAGGCAGTTATTCCAAATATCATTGCCAGGACCATCCCATCACGGTTGGAACTGACACCCATCAACTCCCTGTCACCTCAGGGCAGAGCCAGGTGACAGATTCTGTCTTTCCAAGGTGAGGAAGAGCAGCTCCCAAAAGCTGCTTTGGACAGTGGGGATACTTGGAGAAAATCCCTGAGGAGAGGGGTAAGGATCTGCAGGATTTATCAGGAAGGGATGTGGTCTCCTTGCAGCTCTGAGCTGGCGTCCTCCTCTCTGAAGGGACTTTGTGAACACAGGAGCTGTCTCTCTCTGTCGTTCTCCCGGTATTTCCTCTCCCATGTGATGGTTGTTCATCCCTCCCCACAGTGAAGCTGCACTCAGCTCTCCCAGGCTCCAAACCCATGGGCACTCACATTTCTTTTCCCTGAAAAGCTGAATAAAATCCGGCTGATTCCCTGGCTTGGTGTGGATTCCTGGTAAGGAGCTGCAGGACACTGGGTCACAGTGATGTCCCAGAGCAGGGGTGATGCTTGGAACACCCTGGTGTGTTTAGAACATCCAGGAACACTCAGAGCCAGCGGGACAGGCTGGAACATTCAGAGCCAGCTCCATGCAGGAGCAGCAGCTCAGAGCCCAACCTCTCATTGCCCAGAGGAGCAATGGCTGAAATTTACTTATTTTAATTAAACAAGAGTTTGGGTTCTCACTTTTAGAGTAGTTCTGTGTTTTGTCCAGAAATTGAACTTCATGGTGGGGCATCTGGCAACCTTTGACCTTCTGAGGCTTCTCCCTCCCACCACAGTGGGGTTCTCAGTCTGAAATCAGCAACTTTTGGGGAAGAAAATGTGTTTGTTGCTCTCTGCTGGTACAGACAGGTGACCTGCTGTATGACTGCATCCACAGAGAGGAATTTGCCATCTGAAATAATATATTTCCAAGGAAATAAAAAGGAAATAATCAATATTTTACTGATTACCATCAAAAATAATGAATGTAGTTTGGTAGGATTGTATTAATCAAAACCAAATGGGGTTGGGACAGGAATATTTCTGGGGCTGGTTCTGTCCTTCCCTTGCTCCCGTTCCCTCTGTGCTGACATTGGCTCTGTCCCTGTACTGGCTGACCTGGACACTTCATGGGGGTTGTTTTTTCCTTTCTCCCCATCGATGAATCACAGCTCGAGGTTCTTCAGCACTTTTGGGGCTGTTGCAAAAAAAAAAAAAGGGAACTCCCCGTCCCTCAGCGCTCCCATCCTGTGAGAGCCAACAGGAGACTCCACCCCTGTGTTTGGTGCAAAATGCTGTCCCAAATTCAAGGTAACTCTGATCAAAGCCTCATTAAAGCAGGAGGGACTGGAATGATGAATGAGTTCTCATGGAATATGATTAGAGTGCAGCTGAGAAAGCTCCAGCTTAATGACTTGGGAGAAGATCATCTCAGGAGCCATTTCCAGGGGAGAAACAAACTAAGGAACAGCATCAAGCTGGAAGTTTGGGGTGAGTTAATCAAAGGATTAATGATCTTCTAAAAGTCAGCAATTTCTTACTACTTGACAAGAAAGATTACAGGTCAGTGCTAAAGAGCTCTCATCGGAGCCTGGAAGTTTCCTGAGACACAGATAATTCCTGAATTTCTTTTTTTTAAGATTTTTGATACATGCTAATGGGATAAATAAATTGGAGCCAGCTGGTGGAGGGGGGGTGGCTGACTTGGCTTCACTGATAAATGACACTTTCTATTTACACCAGCAGATGGAACAGGCTCTGAGCAATCTGAATCTTTGCAGGAGGAAAAGTCAGATTTTTTAGTTGTAGAAAAAGTCCCCAGGGATGGATCGATGTGGGAACATCACCTGCTCTTTGTTGCTGTTGTGGTTGTTGTTGTTTTCCAGGGGGAAGATCAAAGACAGACCCTGAGAGGGACCACTGCATCCCAGTGAGGGATGTCCTTGAACCCTGGTGCACTGCAGGAAGGGAATCCAAGCTCCTGAGCCTTCTCCAGGCTTGCCAAGTACCAAGGAAAACGCTGCTGGGATGGATCCCCCCAGCTGTGGATCAGTGCTGACCTCACAGAACCACCCTTGTTACAGAAACAGCGGGGCTGGTGTGCTGGAATTTTTATCCTGGAAACATAATCCAGTGTAAAACACACCAAGTCCCCTCCCAAATTAACCTCATCTCCTGTAAATAGGACTGGAGAGATCCTGGTTTCCCCTGCAGTCTCTGTGCCCTCGTGGCGCCGAGTTCCTTCCTGTCCACCACTGATCCGGGTGCTGCTGTTCTCCTCCTCGTCCTCACCACCTCCATCAGAAGGAAAAGGGCAGATGAAGCCCTTGTGATCCCAGAAACCCGGGATGTTCACAGCAATCCTTGTCCAGGGAGGCAGGGATGAGCTGGGAGTGGGAGTCAGGTTTAAAATGAGCAGCGAAAGGTCCAGTTTTATACTCAAAAGCGTTTCTGTCCCTTATGGCAGGAAAAGGGATGGACTTTGGCAGACCCCAGTCAGAAATCCCTGGTGCTTTACACTGCTTTACACCACTCCAGGGGATTTATCCAACAGCTCCATCCACCCCCAGAGGGTGTGAGGCACCTCCTCGAGCTCCCAGGCTCCCTGGATCTGTTGGTTGTCTGACACCTTCTTGCAAGGCAGACAAAAACCACTTCATTGATTTGAGGAAGTCCCAGCCCTTCTGCTTCTTTTTGCTCGTGGTAATAACAAAAATACACAATTTTGATCATTAATTGGCCTTGAATCTGCAGGAGCAACATCACATCTTCATCAAAGGAAAACTTTGCTACTTGCAATCACTCCAAATATTCCGTGTGCTGACTCTGCCCAGTCCCTTAAACCTTAGGAAGTGCAGTTTGAGCGAGTTTCCTCAACTTCTCTGAGCTCACATTCCCTTTTGCCACACATCCCCTCTGCTCTTCCCCCATTTCACAAGTCAAGGAGGAAATATTTGCAGCTGTAGATGAGCCAAGGCTGATCTTTTGAAGCAAAAACCGCCCAACTCGGTTTGTACCCAGCTGCTGAGGGTGGGTGATGGGGTGAGGGGAAGGACACACCTGGATGCACCATTTCCCTGGAAAATGACTGCACTTTTCCAACAGCACAGCAGCTTGGTGGGCAAACTCCGAGGGAGGCTGTGCTGCATTTGCTTTTCCAAACTGCTCTGTTTTGAAATGGCAGGGAGTTGTAAACCCAAATACAGGAAACTGGTTGTGTCTGGCAGCAGCTGATACAGCACCACAGCCAGGCCAAGTGAGCTGCTTCCTCTGCACTTAAATACTCACAAATAAAGCGTTAATTACTGCCCAATCTGATAAAACCCAGCAAAGTGGTGAAAATCTGCTTTATTTTGAAGCCATGAGCTTTTTCCTGGGCTTCAGAGAGACGAGCAACGCACTTGATGTGTTTTAATAAACAAGGGGCTTCTTGGAAAATATTTGTCTGCTTTATAGTATGAACTGTCATCAGCTTGAGCTGCTGGGGTGGAATTTACACTCCAAGGTATTGATTTGTTTTACAAAGAAATAACTCTGTATTTCCCTGTTGTTTATTAACACACACCCGTGCTCCAGGATAAATCTAGCTTGACTTTATTACAGATTACACCCCTGTTGATCCAACTACAGAACCCTGTTATCGTGGTGGTATGAGCAAACATCCCTCAGGGATTATGGATAAATCCCCAGATTCATCTGAGATTTTCCTCTTAATTCTGTGAGCAGGAGACCGAGGATGCTGAACAGGACACAAAAATGGGTTTAATTTTTGAATATCAAGATTGCAGAAAGACTCTGGATACGGGGTGGCAGGGGAGGGAAGGAAGGTGGAAAGGCAGGGAATACATCCATGGATTGGATAAGCTCTGCTCTGCCTGTGAGTCTTGTGCAATTCTGAAGGTGAGGGAGAGAGAGAAAAGTAAATTCTGTTGACTGCTCTGATGTGACTACATGATACCAGTTTTTTTACCATTATATCTGAGATGATTTGATTATTCTACTTCAAATTGTCTGAAAATAAAGCTAGAAAATTACATCATAATAGCTAAAGAAAGTGATTTCTGACTTCCTAAATAGGCTTGCATGATTGTTCTCATTTCCTGTCCCAGCTTCCCACTGTCAATGTTCTTACATACTGTCATTTCCTTTCTTTCTTTTTGTTTGTTTGGTTTGGGGTTTTTTTTGTGATCATCACTGTATTGACCAATTCCTGACTGACACCCTTGTGTTCTGGGGGATTTTGAGATGATGAAATGTTGGTGTGGAGTTTGTACCATTAACTATTTCTCATATTGCAGGGTGCGTGCAGCTCCAATCCTGGGGATGAGCAGCATGCCCAGAGGGATTACAGGAGACTCAGAAATTCAGCATCTCTTAAAGCTTTCAAAGCCCACCGAATCCTCCTAAGAGGACAACTCTTTTTGTGCCAAAACACAGAAATAAGCTCGTTCTAAGGGTCTTCATTTGGCTGTGTTTGGGCTAAAAAAGATAATGACAGGATACCTGGGAGTTGGGGACGAGGAGGAATCACCGTCCTGGAATATAAGGGAATTAAATCTTGGAGAGGAGGGCAGTGGGGCACGTGAGGATGGAGTGGGACAGGTACAGATCCCATTGCTGCTTCCACGGACACTCCCCAGGCTCCGGCGCAGCTTCCAGGCGACTTTAGGGATAATTACAGAATGTATTGAATCCTGCAGCAAGGAATGGAGCATCTCCAAGGCACCTGAGTACTGTGCCCACAACCCTGCCAGGACATGGAGCCACTGCCAGGCACATTTCACATTTCCCTGCCCCTTCCAGGCAGGAATGGTGGCACAGCCTCTTCCCACACAGCCCGCACCCAGCACGTGTTTGCCCCACACTTGAGGGACACACGAAGCAATAATGGCCAGCTCAAAGCCAGCCTTCCTCCCTTCCTTCCTGTCTTTCTGTCTTTCTTTCTTCCTCCCCCAGCTCTTGGAGGGCCCTGCTCAGGCCTGAGGCAGAGCCCTCTCCTTTCCCCACACGCCACCATCTTGAGGCGCCGCCTCATCCCTAAGACAGAACCGCAGGCCAGGATGGAGGGTCCCGCTCCCAGAGAGCCCTCACGCCAGGAGCACCTCTGGGGGAACACCCCGGTGTCCCTCGGTCCCCTCAGCACCCACAGCCCAGCCCTGGGGCTGCAGGAGCAGCACCCACAGGCAGCAATATGGCAGGATGGGGCTGAGGGGAGATGGGGGCCAAGATGGCCGTGCTGGCCCCACAGGGCCCAGGGTGAGGGCAGGAGCTCTCCGGCCACCTTGGAACAGGGCAGGGGCTGTCCAGCCATGCTGGGTGAGGGCAGGGAGTGAGGGCAGGGCTGTTTGGTCTCTTTTGGGCTATGGGGGTGCAGGGGTTTTGTTTGGCCACACCAGGTCAGGGCAGGACTGTCCGGTCATGCTGGTTGAGGGCAGGGAGTGCACGGCTACACCAGGTCAGGACAGAGGGTCAGGGCTGGGGCTGTCCGGCCATCCCTGGGACAGGGCTGGGGCTGTCCGGCCATCCCTGGGGCAGGGCAGGGCTGTCCAGCCATCCCTGGGGCAGGGAGCAGGGGCTGTCTGGCCATCCCTGGGTCAGGGCTGGGGCTGTCTGGCCATCCCTGGGGCAGGGCAGGGCCTGTCCAGCCATCCCTGGGGCAGGGAGCAGGGCCTGTCCAGCCATCCCTGGGGCAGGGCAGGGCTGTCCGGCCATCCCTGGGGCAGGGAGCAGGGGCTGTCCAGCCATCCCTGGGGCAGGGCTATCCAGCCACCCCAAAGCGCCCCTTTGCCCTCCCCACACCCCATCACAAGATCCCAACACAGAGTAAAAGCTGCTCAGTTTATAAATTTTATTAGCTGGAGAGTGTACACAGTACTTACAATTGCATCTATTAAAGACCAAAATACACTTGAAAAAATGCATCATATAAAAAAAAATTAAAAACTTTGAACTATGTACAAACTTTGCCTGACATTATGTTAAGCTCAGGACCCTCCCACGCCCATTCACAAAAGTTTATTTTCCCCCTCTTTTTAACATGTAGGGCCTTCAAGCCACTTAGCATCACTTGAGGATCATTTTTTCCCAAATCCTGTTCTTTACACTCCTATAAATCTGAGTTTTGATGGGTTTGATGCTTCACTGCTCTGGGTCAATCAAACACATTTCTCCCCAAGCCTCTTCTTTCATCCTCACCCGCTCTTTTACTCACTCCCAAAGTGGAGTTTTTGCTCAAGTGTAGCCAATCTACAAAGAAATCTCATTTAATTACTATAGGGAGGTTTGGACTGGGCATGTCTCCAATTTAACAGATTTCCCTGAAAAAGCAAGCAGACATTTTTGGTACCGTGGTGTTAACTGCTGGCTCCAACCTCACCAAATTAAACACAACTTTCAGCAGTGATACACAGAACACAAAACAAATAAAAACATGACAGGAGCACTCGGGCTTTCACATCACTATTTAAAGTATCAACAATAAGACTTTGTAGAACACAAATCTGTATTTCTTCACACACAACCTACAACAGCGGATCAGAGAACCTGAATATGAAGGGATATTGGGAAACAAGTTCTAGCTGGCTAGAAAAAGTTTACAAGTTCTTTAAGAAAAGTAATTACTCATTAAAGAAAAAACAAAACAAAATCTATGTCAGAGCAATAATCTTGCTTCCCAAACTTCCAGCTCTCAGAGGGGGTCCCTCAGGACAGAGATTTACCATCAACTAAAGAGCAAAAAAAACAGCATGGAGAGGCTCTTACTCCAGCACACAAATATTCCACCAACAAAATGTACAGGTGCTCCAAAAAAATATTTACAGTAATGCTGCAAATCCAACTAAAATTCCTTAAGGAGAGCTGCACGTTCCCAAAATGGGGGAGATCCCAGGAAATGCTGCGTGAGGGTCTCAGGTGCCAACTGAGGAAAATCAGCACCGGCCTGGAAGTGGGCAAGGATTTAAGGCAGAAGCAACCAGAGGCCCTGATGATGCCATCGATGTTAAAAATACCCTTGAAATAATTAGAAATAAACCCTAATTAAGAGTTGTGAGCAGAGTGTCAGATTACTGGTTTAACTCAGGACAAAAATTGAAAGAAGGAAGATTTCTTTGCCTGCCAGGAAGCGGGCCAGCTCCTCCTGCAGCTGCAGGTGTCCCCATGGCCGAGTTTCCTTCCCAGCTCCAGCTGTGGGGAGGGCTCGGACACAGAACCAGGAACTCCCAACCAGGAGCTGAGCTGCACTTAGAGATCCAGCTGCCAATTCCAAACCCCCTCTGCAGTTCCTCCTTGTCCTTTCACTGCCTCCACAGGTCATCCTTACACCTGGGACAAGCTCCCTCTTCCTCCAGGATTGCCTGCTCACAAGGATCCAACATTTCTCCTCCCTCTTCTCCTTCTCACACTCTCAGGTTTAGTATTTTTCTTGCATCCAAAGGAAATAGAATTTTCCAGGCTCTGTTCTTTTGTATCCTCCCAGTCTTCCACAACTTGCTGATTTGTCCTTCACTTTGTCTTTAGTCAGGAGCTTCCAGTAAATGGGAAAACACGGGAGGGAGGAAATGTAATTTTCAGGCTGCACTTGAAATCAGCATTCACTGAATTTAACCCAGTCTCACCCATCCCTGGCTGCTTTCCTCAAAAACTCCTCCCTCTGCAGCTTCACCTGGCCAGGTTCACATTCACCTGGCAACATTCCCAACTCCAAACTTCACTGCTGTGATCCAGTTTGAACTACAGAACACAAAAATTGGAAAATCTGGGACTCCCAACAGGCAGATGAACCAGAGAGCAGCTGGGTAACTCATTAAGGTGGGAGAGGGGAACAGGAATGGAATGGTGAGAAATCACCTGTTAAATGCTTTTAACTACTGCTCCCATCAGCAAAATTCAAATCATAAGAATAGGGCAGGCTTAGAATCTAAATTAAAGATCTGTTCTGTGGAGATGCTCAGCCCAAAGCCAGCTCTAGGTCATGGAAAAATCCTTTTTTTTTATAATGTAAGTACTGCTCGTTCACTAAGTGCCACTTTTGTTTTGTTTTTAAGAGGATAATTTATAAAAAGCATGAAAGGTTCATTGGTATCTGCCTTCATTTGTTAAAGAGTCCTTCAGGTACCTCAGGCTGAGCTGCCCCAGCTGCTGCTGTCCTGAGTCATCCATCACTCTGAACTGTAGGACTGATTTAGGCATCAAAAACATCATCCCAACAATGGTCAAGTCCCACTCTGGGACTGAGGATTCCACGTCTCCTGGAGGAACCATGGACTTCACTGGCAGGTGAGAAAGAAGATTTAAAAACAAAACCAAAAAAAAAAGATCCTTTGGAAGAGACTCACTTAAAAGTTTCAATCCTTTTTATACTCACATCCATCTTTCTTCCAAAGCAACAAGTACTGGCAATGAACATACAAAACCACCCAGAAACTGATTTACTGATCCAATCCCCCCCACATCACCCTGTCCCACCCCACTGGCAACAGAGACACAAAACATCAAGTCCTGCAATAATCTTGACTATTTCTAGCATTGATTGGATGGCTGAACCTTTCCCAGAGAAGAGCTTCTTTACACATTTACAAGGTGGAATTGAAAAGAATCCCCTTGAGTTTCTGCCAGGGCTGGAAGTGCAACAGCAGGGCCCAGCTCAGGGAAAATGAAGTCCAAAAGGGGTGAGGAGTGGATGGAATAACAAATCTCTGCTGGCCAAACACAGGCCTGTGGTGCAGCCACTCAGTGCTGGTTGGAGCAGCTGGAATCTGTCCCTGGACAGGGCTGTGCTGCACCAGCCACAGGGATTGAGGCGAGAAAATGAAGGAAAACCAAAGGGATGAGTGTTCAGACTCCGAATTCCCTGTGCTGGATCAGGAGAGGGCACCAAGGAGTCTGAAAGGTTCTGTTTGTAGAATTGAAACCTCAAGCACCTCCTCAACACATGGTGCTTGCTCTGTGGAAAAGGACAGGCTGTGACATGGAGATTGTCCCACTCCAGGATTCACTGGACACTCTGGGCAGGCAGGACAGGCTGGCAGGAGGGACGGGAATTCCCTTCAGGAGTTTTTCCCTGGAAGCAGGGGTTAGGAGACCCTGATCATCTGTGTCATCGCTTCTTCGTTGGTTTGACTTGGATCCTGCAGACACAAAATGTTGGAAATCCCACATTTTTCCATGAAGCAGAGAGAACCACACACAACAATGGAGTGAGGAGACACTCCTGCCCTTCCCTTGATCTCCAAAAATGTCCTATTTTCCCTGGGTTTTACAGGCCAGTGTAAGAGACTGAGACACAAAAAATCCTAATACTTCCCAGGAATGCGTTGTTTCTGGTATTTAGGAAGACCTAGGACTGGTCTGACACTTAGGAATGACTTTAGCTCAAAGTAAGAAATACTCCCTGAAGGCACAGAACTGCTCTAAAGCACTGAGCAACAACAGAACCCGTTCATTCTACTCCATTGTGTCCCTTCCTTTGAAAAATGCCTTGCACTTTTTATGCAAATCAATATGCAGCTAAGAATCAGATATTCCCATCTTTTAATTCCCATCAGATGTAAAGATAAGGTGTCTCTACCTTTCATTCATGTCCTGAAAGAACAAACCACAACCCAACCAGAAAGGTTGTTTTACAAACAAAGAATGTTTGTGTGCATTTATCCTAGGAACCACAAAATGAACACACTTCTCTCCACATTATTGTCATTTAATTCCTCAGGGCACACATCCCTTGCTCTCCACAAGCAGCAACAGGAGGGGTTTTTTTTCCAACACTTGGAATAAATTTAAAGGCGGGGAGGACCAAGGGTCAGCAGCCAAGCCCAAAAACCCAACCAAAGCAGCACAGACACCTCTGATGTGTGTCCTGAAGGGCTGAAATTTGCCCCAAACCCCACTCACCTGCATGTGAGGGCTGTCCTTTTCCTTGGGGGAGAAGAAGCGGCCCCCCTCTCCCCGTTTCCTGGCCATGGCGTGCCGGTGCCGAGACTCGTGCAGGTATTTCTGCAGCGAGGGAAGGAGCAGGTGAGGGAGCAGCCACTCCTTCCAGTCACTGCTTCCCAGGGGAAATTCCCAGTCCCATCCATCCCCCTGGCCCACTCCTTCCAGTCACTGCTTCCCAGGGGCAATTCCCAGTCCCCATCCATCTCCCCCTGCCCCACTCCTTCCAGTCACTGCTTCCCAGGGGCAATTCCCAGTCCCCATCCATCCCCCTGCCCCACAGACACCTGTCGTGCTGACAGTCAATGCAGGCTCACACACAGCTCCAGACACTCCCAAAAACACCCAAAGGAAGAACTGTCCCCAAGGGACTTTAAAAATTTACTCTGATGTAGCTCATGAACAACAAAAGCATCATAAAACTGAGGAACACCCTGATTCTAATCTTCATTTTCCAG
The DNA here is from genome assembly GCF_017639235.1 of Corvus kubaryi. Taxonomy (NCBI): domain Eukaryota; kingdom Metazoa; phylum Chordata; class Aves; order Passeriformes; family Corvidae; genus Corvus; species Corvus kubaryi. The sequence goes on along the minus strand of NW_024582078.1, from coordinate 1,952,306 downwards.
CCCAGGTGGGATTCTGTCCCTTTCTCACAGAGCAACCCTGTGTTAAGACCCGAGTTTTATTCTCACCCTTCGCTCTTTGGGGATTTTTCCCTCTGCTTCCAGCTTTGCCCGTGCCTGCCTCCTCTTCAGGATGCGGTGGTACTGCTTGGCATTGACATAGAGGGGCTCCTCTTCCAGCATCTCTGCTCCAGGCAAAGGGATCCTCTGGATGGCTGGGACTGAGCCAGCTCCAGGCACCATCTGTATGGAGAAGGAGGGTTTAGTTCAGAGAAGGTGGGTTTAGTCCTTGCAGCTCAGCACACAAACTGAACACAAAAATGCCATTAAAAACCTAAATATTAAAATGGAAAGTGGGTTTTGCTCAGGTAATGCAGCCACTTAAATGAAGAGGAGCAATAAAGCTGTTCTCAAACTGCAGAGCCAATTTAAACAAATCAATTCCTTGTCAGTCCTGCTGGGTTTTTCTGATAAAGGTAAAATTTCAATACAATTCCATGACTGTGTTGCTGCTTCTTGGACAATTAAACAAACAGGACATGGCTGGTGCTTCTTTTGGGTTATCTCTTACTTCAATTCTTTCATTTCAGAGCATTTCTAAGCCAACATCACAGAGCTGCTGACATCTAGTGGGGACCAACAACATTCCAGTCCTCACACTACAAAGAAACAGGAATTGGCAAGAAAAACCTCTATAAGTGATGGAAACAAATCCTAAGGGATCCTCAAGAAAACCAGTAGTGACTCAATCTATTTAAACCTTTGCTCATCAGTTCACAGCTCAGTTTGAATTTCAGTTTTTAGATTTCTGAGCTGCTGTGGGAGAGAGGAAGTACAGAACACACAGATCACAGCAGGATCCAGGTCTTTGAAGCTGAAAATTTCTAATTTTTAAACTTTAAACTAATGGAACTTACAGAAAAGACTGAGCATATGAAGGTGACCTGAATCTCAGACAAGAGTTTATCAGAGAAACAGGGAATCACAGGATGGTTTGGGTTGGAAGGATCTTAAGGATCACCCAGTTCCAACCTTCTGCCATGGGCAGAGACACTTTCCACCATCCCAGGTGCTCCAACCTGGCCTTGGACACTTCCAGGGATCCAGGGGCAGCCACAGCTTCTCTGGGCACCCTGTGCCAGCCCCTCCCCATCCTCCAAGGAGAAATTCCTTCCCAATATCCCACCTAACCCTGCCCTCCATCAACTTAAAGCCACTCCCCACTGTCCTATCCCTACCCTTGTGAAAACCCTGCTAGATTTGAGTACAGACACCCTAAAGCTCAGCCTCCAAAGGCAGCAGTGGGAATTTCACACCTACCATGACCATTCCCCCTGAATTGACCACGTTCCCAGCCACCGGCAGTGTCACCGTGACCGTCCCCTGGCCACTGCTGGTGGTGTTGGTGTTGGCTCCAGTTTGGACAATCTGGGCTCCAGCCAGGCTGGCTGCTGGAATGGTGATCATGCCTGTAACAGGGACTGTAACTTTAAGGAAGGAGAACACAAAAGGAAAAAAAAAAAAGAAAAAAAAGAACGAAAAAAAAAAAAACCAAACGAAACAAAAACACGCACACAAAAAGAAGGGAACAGCATTAGTCCCACTTCTGTGTTTTACTCATTCATCCTTCCAGAACATGCACAGAGGGAGGAAAAGCGTTCAAGTGAGGGATTAAATTCCATCAGAACTCCTGGTTTTTGCATTTGTAACCTCACTGTGAGTAACCATGCACTCCTGAGGTGGAAAAGCAAAAATAAGGGTTTCTATTCTACCAGCCCTTGCCAGAGACAAGGAGATTTTCTGTTTCTGGGGGAAGAACCCCAGAGTGAATTGCTGCAGAACACAAACACCTAAATAAATCAAAAGCCTTCTCAAAGAGGTATCCTGGCTCCTCCCAGCCCTCCTACCTTGCTGCAGGATGGTGCCATCAGCATTCACGGGCTGGTACACGATGGTCTGGCCCTCAGCAGCCTGGGCAACCTGCTGGCCTTGCACCGCTATCTGCTGCTGGGTCTGAACAAAACAAAGAGCACAAGAACGTTACAGACTGCTTTTTTTTTCCAGTGTTTACAATTCCTGAATGAACACATGGTGCTTGAGGTGTTCCAGGTGTCTATTTCTGTTGCCTCATTAGCAGCAGTAAGAAATAGGCTGGAGCACAGACCAAATAACTGGAGATCAAACACCTGAAGCACATGTAAGATGCTTTTTCTAACAGTTTAATAACGAAAAAAACAAATTCTAGGTTTCCTGTCTCACTATGAAGATGTGAAAGGAGGAACTATCCTGCTCAGAAATTTAATTTTGGCCCTAACCAAAAGCATCAGCAGAAACCCCAGGTGTGACTGGACTACTGCACACGATGGCCCAAGTATGGAATTAGCAATGCTTCATGTTTTCAAAATTCAACAAAGAGACAAAAACAACCACGAACCAATAAAATACAGAAACACGATGGAGAAAAACATGCAATCTAATTATTCTGCCCCAGAGTCATGTATGAAACACTACAAAAACATGACACTCATTCTCAAGTTCTCCTCAATATTAATAATTCCTTTTTTTTTTTTTTTTTTTTGGGCTTTTTTTTTTTTTTACTTAACCACATCTTAAGTCATTTGTCAAGTTTCTCTTCCTGTTCCTCTGCAGAAAAGCCTTTCATGCTGGTGCAGTTACCTGTGTCTGGCCAGCAGTAACTGCAGTCTGGGGCTGCTGTATAATGATCTGCTGGGTCTGGCCCTGCTGCCCCTGTACCTGCACAGCCTGCCCACCTTGAATCTGAATCTGACCTGGCTGGACCAACTGAATCTGTGGAAGAAAGAGTCAGAAAGGAACATTAACTATGCCTCTGATTTCTCCCTCCTCGGCCTCAGCATGACCAAGTCATCTCTGAGGGTGATTTACTGTTGCACAGAAAAAGAAAGCAGCGAGTCTTCTCTTTTTCCAGTTGAAAATGAGGAGTTTTAATGGATTGCTCCCTGTGACACAGCAGCCCAGCCACACAGGGCAGAGGGACCAACGTGCTGTGTCACTGTGCTCCAGCAGCTCTGCACTGCTTACACAATAAATCACTCAGGAGAAATCAATTATTCACATGGCACTGGGAACCAATAGTCAGGTGGAAGAAGAGGAGGACTAAGATTTAAGACATCTGTGGGGTGTTAATTATGCAGCACTCAGAAGTAGTGCTGGGATATATAAAGTTGTCCTCAGCTTTGCAGAGTCTTTCCACCACTGTGGAATGTTCTTAGATTTAAAAAAGAAGAGCTGGAATATGGTTTGGAGTTTGTGTTTAAAAACACAGTTATGGGTTTTCCTCCAACAACCAGACTGAGAAGAACCTCATAAAAATACAGTGGTTTTCAACAACGGAAATTTTAAATAAACCTCTCAAAACACCAAGACATCATTTGCCTTCCTGGGCTGTGCTGGGTTCCTAAATCCCATCCTAAATCACCAGGACACTTTCATTATGCCATGGTTACAGTTCTTCCCTTTGCTTTTGAGGAACACTTTGACCACCTCCTTAAATTTACCAACTGTCTTTTAAACAGATAATTACTTCCCAAAAAATCCATCTTCTGTACCTCCTTCACTATTGCCTTCTGTGCAACAGGAACGTTTAAATTCCCCTTCAGCCATCACATATTAGACAGGCTCAAGCACAAATTATTTTCAAGAAACTTCCTTAAATAATTTGTTTTTAAATCCTCTTTCTGAGCCATAAGTTGAACAGGCACCAGATCCCCTACTACACTGCAAGGGCCAGATAAAATATCCCAACCAACAAAAATCCTGGTCTAGGGGAAGGTATCCTGCCTGTGGCAGGGGGGTGCCAACTGGATGAGCTTTTCGATCTCATCCAACCCAAACCATTCCATGATGAAAACCCCCAAACCAACCCAGCTGTGTTTTAGCGTTTTTAATCCAAAAAGTTTGCACCAGGCCATAGAACATAAAAACTGAGTTCATAAAGGACTTTCACTCATTCCCACCGGGCCAGAGCCACAAAGCACCACCTCTGCCTGGTTTTAGGGTGCTGAGCAGAGCCTGTGTGACAGTGGGAGCATCCCAGAGTGTCCCCAGGCTGTGCAGTGCCCCCGGGGTGTCTCACCTGCTGCAGCCCCTGCGTGCCGGACACCGGGACCTGCATGATGGTCTGGCCCTGGCCCCCAGGCACGGCCTGCACCATGATGGGCTGGCCCGTGGAGGTGATGAGCTGTCCCCCGCTCACCTGCACCATCAGCGGCTGCCCCTGCACCTGCGAACGAGGGAACAACAAGGCAACAATGAAAACCCCGCCAGAGCAGCCCCAGTGCTCACCTGTGCTCCTGTGGGGGCAGAGGAACTGAGAAACAGGCACTGAGCTGCTTCAAACCAGCTCTGGGTTCCAGGACGTGCTATGGATTTAGTAAATGATCTGCTTTTCTTGCAGTCTAGCTGTTACAAAGCATGAAAACCGCATTTTCCAGCCACAAGAACTACCTTCATGCACAGCCCACGAGCAAAGTGGAATAAAAAACTTCATTATTCACCTCACAATTACTGATTTTTAATTGGGGTTCCTACTGAGAGAGCTCTGTTCTGACAGGGAGGTTCTGAGGTGGCTTCAGCTCTCCCCAATTTCATGCCTACAGCGTTTCCATTTTCTATCTGACACGGAGCATGAGATGTGCTGAGAGAAACTCTCCATGATTATTGAGGGAAACTGTAACTGGAGCAACACAAAATGGAGTTCAGGGAGGAAAAGTGAAAGTGGATGAGCAGCAGCCACTTCTGGGCCCAAAAAGGCATAGAGTGGATTTATAACATCTAAATATAAAATTAAAATCTAAAATCTAAAATCTAAAATATATGTGTGAGGGTGGTGAGGCCCTGGAACAGGTTTCCCAGAGAAGCTGTGGCTGTCCCATCCCTGGAAGTGTTCAAGGCCAAACTGCACAGGGCTTGGAGCAACCTGGGATAGTGAAAGGTGTTGGGGTTGGAACTGCATGAGGTTTAAGGCCCCTTCCCACCCAAACCAGTCTGGGATTCTGTGGTAACTTTGGTTGGAGAGTCTCCAGACTCTTGGACCCAAGAGTTCTTCATCTCTCTGGTCACTGGGAAAAAGGCCCATGAAAAGAAAAACGAAGGGAAAACCTCTCTGTTTGAACTCCCTCACCTGCCAAGTCCCCAAATTGCCCAAATGCATCTTGTAAAATGCTCTGCCTCCACGGCCTAAATGCAAAATGATCTCATGAACCAGGGAAGCACAAAATCTGATTTGTTTAGGGACAAGTACAACACAACGTGGTAAAGTCACTGCGTTCCTGGGTTTCACACCCCATGGGGTGAGGAACCAAATCCTGCAGGGAGCAACCAACTGTGGTTAACACGTGGAATTTGACTTTCTGGGTCACCACTCTGTCCCTCAGCCTGTCCATCTCCCATCCAAAGCCCTCAGCCCCTGGGCTGGATCACACAGGGAGGAGCATGCTCAGGTCAGCACAGAGAAGCACAGGCAGCAGCACAATATCCAAGAAGCAGAAAGGAAAACAAGACATTCCAGGATTTTTGTTAATGAATTAGAGCAAGCCAAAATAGAAAAAAAAAAAAAAAAAAAAAAGGGTGGGGACAACATAACAACAACCAGAGGCCCCAGTGAGCCCAGCAATCCAAGTCAGGCAGCGTTTGAGATTTGAACTCTGAACATAAAAAATGCTGTGTTAACTTTGCACCTGGCAGGGCCACTCCAGCCCCTTGGAACCATCCTGCTCTGAGGAATTACAGACCAAACAAAACCAAAATACTGAGTGCAAAACTGCTACAGTTGCCCAGGGTCTGTCAATTGCTCTAAAAAGGGCTCCTGGAAAGCCTGGCTGAGTTAAGTGGAGGCTGCAAGACAGGAAATACCTCACACTGAAACAAGTGATTCCTTCCAAACTGGGATGTATTCGCTGTCTGGATTCACATGGTTCCTGGGTTTCCCTGTGTTGTTCACAGGTAAATAAGAAATTGGATCTCTCAGTGCCACAGAGGCCAATATTGTCCCCAGGTACCCTTTTAGTCGCAGGTGAGAAGGTTCCACTGCTCAAGCTCAGGCTCCCCCAGCACCTCTGTCTGTCTCATGCAGTGAAGGCAGAGCCCTCCTCAAGAAGGAGCTCAGAAACTTCATTTCCTTGGAATTACAGGAAATCTTTGGGGTTTACCCTGACTGTTACTTCCTCATTTTGGTGTTTCTAACTTTGAAGTCGCATTGAACCACAATTCCTTTCCAGAATTCCTGGCATGCACCTGGGACTCAGGAACAGCTCCAATCCCATGGCAAACCCTACAGCCAGCACCTAGCACAGATTCCTGCTCCACATCCCCCTGCTCCTCTTGGAAACCCTGGGACAAACACAGCATTAGATATGTGGTGCTGGGGAGGGTCATGCAGTGCTCAGAAACACAATCAGAGAGGTCACCACTACCTGGAGGGTCTGGACTTGCTGGCCTGAGGCCGATGCCACCTGGGCCTCAGTCTGCAGCTGGACAGCTGTGACACCTCCCTGCTGCGGGGAACAGGAACAGGGAGAGCTTGAAACATGGAAATGCACAGCTCTGACACCACACAACACACTGCTGGGACAGGGGGGGTTGGGGTTCATCCACACTGCTCCAGAACACGAGGAATGGGAATTGTAGCAACCCTAAGGATGGAGTTCCCCGGAGCTGCATGTGGCACTGGAAGGCTTCAATATCCCAACTCGCAGGGAACAGGAGGGATCATTTTGCAGGATTTAAAGCTCAGTTTCAGGGTTTTAGTCTGCTCACGGCCCAGGTTTGTCACTGTGAAGGGTTCCAAATTTTGGTCCCTCTGGTTTGTCATGACAAAGCCCTTCCTGCAGCACAGTCTGAGCTCATCTCTGCCGCTCCTGTGTCGCTGCCTGCCCACCAGTGACCCTGAGGGACAGTCTGGAGAGGCTGCAGGAGCAGTTAGAGCTAAAAGCCTTTTCTATCTTTAGCCTCTTTGCTAAGAGGCCCAAAATACTCCCTGTAACTGTGTTAGCATGGGGAGATGAAGGACAGCTCCCTCCCAAGTGCTGCAACAGCCTGGTAAAACAACTTATTTTAGAAAAATGTTTCATGTCACACACAGGCTTTAAGAGCCTGTACTGAAAACCAAAGCCGAGGGATGGTTTTGTCTCCTTTTTACCTAGAAATTGTCAATAAACCAAATACATCTTTGGTTATGTGCTGCAAACAGGTATTTCGGGTAATCCTTAATATAAAATGTTTTAATCTCAAGTGCAATTTTGTTCTGGCTGAAAAAGTCAACTTCAGCTAAACCCAGTGGAAGGATCTGGTCCCTGCTGAGGCCAATGCAAAGCAGATCTCCCTGAAAACAGGATCCAGTGGCTCAGCCCTTTGCATGACAAACCACCAAACCCTTCTTGCCTTGAACTAGGACAGAAGATGCAGCAAAAATCCAGCAGCAGCTGAAAATACATCCCTAAATCTGCATACAGAAGGCTTAACAGTAAAAAGCAATCAGCTCTTAAAACTCAGCCCTGATATTTCACACACTGAAACAAGAACTTCTTTGTGGGAAGGATGAATTCACCCCAAGCTACTTGGTTAATCCTGTTCTGTGTGTTTGCTTTGCTCCACCTGTAGTTCTGAAACAAAGAATCTCAGTAACCGTTCATTTGAGAAAGCTGGAGGAAACATCTGTGGGCTTGAACAAAACCTATTTTAATTTTGGGGGAACTGTTCTTGTGGACAATTGATTGTTTCTGTTAATATTCTGTTTCCTCCATTTCCAGAGATGTGTTCATATATTCTTATACATTTTTATATTTTGCTTTCCCCATGTCAGTAGCAGTTTACAAACTCCCTGCTACGCTGAAATTTGGTCACTTCCACACCTGCAATTCCATTTCCTAATAAGTGTATTTTAAAAAACCACATTTACCCTGACTTCCAGGCAGGTGACATCAGTGCCCAAGTGACAGAAGTCAGGTGAACAGGTGCCCAAGAAGGATCAGGAAACCCCTCAGTGCTGCTGTGCCCCTCTGAGGGGTGCAAAGGGTTCCCAAATTCCCACATTCCGTACCTGCTGCTGGATCTGCCCGGCCTGCACCACGATCTGCTCCGTGGAGCTGCTGCTGTTGGCTGTGTACTGCTCCATGGTGCCTCAGCCCCTGGCAAGACAAGGCAAAACTCAGGTGATCACTGTCCCAAGGTTCAGGAATTCCCGTTCTCCCCCGGGAGTTGCAAAGCCAAGTAAAGCAGGAGCTGCCCCCAGGACAGATCTCTCCCAGAGCTGCTCCATCTCAGCAATGAACAGAGGTGCCACATCCAACCCCAGTGAGCAGCAGAACCACCTCAGTTCTGTCCCACACTTCAGGGACTCCACCAGTTCTGAGTCTGCACATCCTGGGCTCCAGCCAGGTGCCCACACAGGGGAGTGTCACTGCTGGAAAACCTCAGGAAATGCAACCTTTAGGTGTGAAACCAAACAGCTCTTCAAGAATTCAGCAGAGCTGTGAAGCCTTCTCTCCTTCCCCCACTACACACCATGCTCTCCTCGTATTTCTTCCCTCTCCTCCTACTCTCCTGGAATGGTTTGGGCGGGAAGGGACATTGAAGCTCATCCAGTGACACCTCCCACTATCCCAGGCTACTCCAAGCCCCGTCTGACCTGGCTTTGGACACTGCCAGGGATCCAGGGGCAGCCACAGCTTCTCTGAGCACCCTGTGCCAGGGCCTCCCCACCCTCACAGGGACAAATTTCTTCTTTAAAGAAGTATTTATACACTCAAATATGTCCTTCATGTATTTTGGGAACCACCAACAGATTTGCCAGCACCTCCATCCTCTTGCTGCCTCTCTCTCATTCCTTGGCCCTTTCCCTGCACACTTCAACACCACTGTGCTGAAATAAAACACCTCTTCCCTGCCATGGCTTCTCTCCTCACTGGCCCAACAAGGGCAGAATTCCTCCTGCAGTGAGGTGTTTGATTTATGTCACGACTGAACAAGTTCCTGCCACATTGGTGAAAGAAAGCACAGCCTGGAACTTGAATTTTCCAAGTCTAAAGCAACGAAACCTCAGGGTCCCTCAAATTTTCAGGGAATGCTGACAGGATGAAGTCACAGACTCTCTCTGTACCAGTTGCTGTGGTTACTGCTGCTGTTTGAGCGCCATCCTTTGCCCATTTATTGACACTTTTTCACCGCCAGAATAAAAGAAGATAAATACTCTTTCTGAAGATGCTGCTGTCTGGTTCACTTCAATTTTGCACTGGATACTTCCATTTCTGCCTTAAACTAAAATCTTTAATTAAAACATTACCAGTTCTGTAATCCCAACACTGCACCAGCTGCCTGAAGTTCTGGACAAGGTTCTACCAGCGCTGGATCCTCACCCTCCAAGGGATTATCTCATCCCCTTCATTAAACACTGAGTATCCAAGTTAAATATTAAAGATCAGGGATCAATCAATGGCAGAGAACGGCAGCTCCTCCCCCAGTGAGCTCACGGGCAGCTCCTCCTCACTGGGGAATGCTCTGGTAAAGAGGGACTGTCCGAGTTTCAGCAGCAGATATTCATATATATATATATATATATATATATAATATATATAACAAATATCCTGAATTGTAAGGGACGCGTTAAGGATCATTAAACTCCTGGTTCTGCCAGCCCCAAGAAATATATACAAATATATGTATGAGGCCATGGAAGCTACACCAGGACGTTTCCTCAACAACCAACCCACACCAAGAGCAAACCAGTGCCACGAACAGTCCGAGAGCTCCAAAGCATCATTTTAACCGTGTCACAGCCCGGAGCAGAGCTCCTGAACGGGCAGAAGTTTCCAGGGCAGAGCCTGTGACGCTCCCGTGGGATCCCAGCGCTCCAAGGACACCGCGGAGCCGCACACCCACGCCAGGCCGGGATTTCACACGAGCGGCGCGGAGGGGGCGGTCTGAGCACCACATGTGGAGCACAAGTTTAGCTCCCGGCTCTTTGTGGAGCCCAGCGATGACCCGGGGCTGTTGTTTCAGTGCGGGAAGCCCCGGCCCGGGGGTCCCTCGGTGCGCTCGAGCCCCTCGCTGCCCCAAGGGCCGGCCCTGCTGCCGGAGCACCGCGTGCCCGCACATCTGGGGAGGCGGCACCGGAACGGGCAGCCTGGGCCCCCGGGCCAGCGGGGAGGCTCCCGGGGAGGGCGGGGCACTGCGGGCTCCAGGCTCCGCCGGGGGAGGAGGCCGGGCTCCGCTGCGGCGCTCGGCCCCGCGCCCCCGGCCCAGCCCCGGACCACCCGACCCCGCTCGGCTCGCTGCTCGCAGCGCTGCTCGGCCCCGCGCCCCCGGTTCCCCCGCGGCCCCAGCGCGGCCGAGCCCGGCCCGGCCCCGGTTCCCCCCTCAGCCCCTGAGTGGCCGCGGCCCCGCCAATCCCGGCGCGCGGGGGCTCCATATTGGCCGCTCGCGCTCACCGTGCCGCGCTGCCCGGTCCGCGCCCCGCGCTGATTGGCTCACACACCAAGGCGATATGGCCGCACACAACATGGCGGCCGCGCCCCACACAACAAGGCCGCCCAGCCCCACACAACATGGCGGCCGCGCCGCTCCGTCCGCGCGGGCGGACCCTCTCTATGGTCCCTGTCCAGAACATTCCGGGTCGGTGGGCGGAGCCTGACGGACGGGGGC
>NW_024582078.1:1927939-1941232 GCF_017639235.1 Corvus kubaryi | reverse complement strand
GCCCCCGTCCGTCAGGCTCCGCCCACCGACCCGGAATGTTCTGGACAGGGACCATAGAGAGGGTCCGCCCGCGCGGACGGAGCGGCGCGGCCGCCATGTTGTGTGGGGCTGGGCGGCCTTGTTGTGTGGGGCGCGGCCGCCATGTTGTGTGCGGCCATATCGCCTTGGTGTGTGAGGCGATACCGCCGTGTTGTGTGCGGCCATATCGCCTTGGTGTGTGAGGCGATACCGCCGTGTGGGCTGAGGAGGATCCGCCAAATCCCCGTGAGACGGATCCGCCATTTCGCCGCCAGGCGGAGCCCCTGAGGCAGCACCGCCAATGTCCCGCTGAGGCGGACCCGCCGTGCCGGCTGAGGCGGGGCCGTGTGGCCGTGAGGCGGAGCCGTCCTTGCGGCGCGGCCGGAGCGATGTGGGCGGTGCTGGGCAGGCTCGGCGTGGCGCAGGCTGTGGGCCCGGCCCGGTTGATCGCTCTGCGCCCCGCCGGTGCGGCGGCCGAGGGGCCCTGAGGGGTGGGAGGAGGAGGAGGAGGACGAGGAGGAGGCGGAGGCGGAGGAGGGTGATGATGGTGATGAGGACGAGGGCGGCAGCCTGGGGGTGCCCCTTGTGTGGTGACCCAGGGCTGGGGCCTCCTCCCGGGCCGGAGCTGCGGGCGCAGTGGGACCGGGTCAGGGGCACCGGCATCTTTAGCGGTGTTATGTTTGTCCCGCTGTCACAGATCAATTAGGCTTAGCCTCGCCCCCTCTAACACACTCTTACTGCCTAGCTTGAAGTTCCTAATAATTGTTTTTCTCTCATCTTTCCAGCCGCAGGAGCCTTCTCCATACCCCACGTTACCATGGCCACCCACTTCTCCAAGGATCAGGAGGAGAGAGTGCGTAGGAAATGGGTTACATGGGATATTGTGTGTACAAAGAGCCCTTCCCCTTACTACAGCCCTGACAGCACGGCACTGGCTGCATCCCGCAGCTTTTGGGAGCAAAGTGGCTGCCAGTGCTGAATTCCATGTGCTTTTTGTGTGTAGTGTCAGCGTGGCAGATGCTGTGCAGCAGCACAGAGCTCGCCTGCCTGCCTGAACACCTCAGGACTCGTGCTGCTAGAGGGGTTTCACTGATCCAGCTGTACTCTCTGTCCCATAATTACCCTTTTAAGTTTGATTTTGTAAGATTACCTGCTGAGCTGGCGCATGATACTTACAAATGATCTTGTTGAGAAGGTGTAGTGGGTTTGTAATTTTGTATATGGGGTGTGTAATTCTCTATATTGGGTTTGTAATTCTCTGTAGTGGGTTCGTAATTCTCTATATTGGGTTTGTCATTCTGTGAGCTTGGTTTGTAATTTTGTGAATTTGGTTTGCAGTTCTGTCTCTGGGGCTTGTAATTCCACGTGTGGGGTTTATAGCCCATGTCAGCTCAAACACTTGCTCCCTGCACAGCAAACTCAAACTCTCCCCCTCTTGCTGCCCAGTTCCCAGTCACCAGAGCCCTGTGTGCCCAGGTATGCTCTCTCAGGAGGTTTTGTTGCCTCTGCTCTGCAGATCAGGTGTGTGAAGGGGGACCTGTTCTCGTGCCCAGGCACGGACGCCCTGGCCCACTGCATCAGCGAGGATTGCCGCATGGGCGCCGGCATCGCCGTGCTCTTCAAGAAGAAGTTTGGAGGCGTCCAGGAGCTCCTGGATCAAAGTGAGTGGCGCCTGAAGGAGCTCCTGGCTTCCAGCAGGGAGGGTGTTGGAGCTGCTTGGGGTTGTGGAGTGTGGCTGTTTTAAAAACACCTTGATTTTTGTGCTTTAGAGAAGAAGACGGGGGAGGTGGCGGTTCTGCGGAGGGACGATCGGTACATTTACTACCTGGTAAGGGCTGGGGTGGCACTGGGACAGCTCCCTGGAGCTAAACTGCATCACATACCAGGCATTAATAGCTGTGGGGGTTTTGGTCATATTCATGGAATCATGGAATCACAGAATGCTTTAGGTGGGAAGGGACTTTAAAGCTCATCCTGGGCAGGGACACCTTCCACTGTCCCAGGTTGCTCCAAGCCCTGTCCAGCCTGGCCTGGGACACTTCCAGGGATCCAGGGGTGGCCACAGCTGCTCTGGGCACCCTGTGCCAGGGCCTGCCCACCCTCCCAGGGAACAATTCCTTCCCAGTATCCCATCTGACCCTGCCCTCTGGCAGTTCCCCTTGTCCTGTCACTCCAGGCCCTTTTAAAGAGTCTCTCTCCATCTCGTTGGCTCCCTTCAGGCACTGGAAGGGATTTCTGGAATGCTCCTCTCAGCAAGAGCTGTGAGATGTGTCCTCAAACATTGCCAAGCTGTTCTGTGCATCTGCATTTCACCTTTACTTGGACACAGCTGGCTGCTAAACTAGAGTGTTACAAGCTGTGAAATGTAGTTCTTTGTTCAAGTCCTTCCACAGAGGCAAGCGTGGGTGTGGAGTTTTGGGATATGTGTGTTTTGTAGCAGTATTTATAACAGACAGTGGCTTTGCAGTGGTCATGCCAGAGGCACAGCTGAGCTTTGCTGGTTTTCTGTAGATCACAAAGCAGAAGGTTTCTCACAAGCCCACCTATGAGAGCATGCAGAAGAGTTTGGAAGCCATGAAAGCTCACTGCCTGAACAACGGAGTCACCGACATCTCCATGCCCAGGTGAGGGGCTCAGGAACTGGGTGTTTGATTTCTAGGATGTCTGCAGGATGATCCCCTGCTGTGAAATAAGAATTCAAGTATCCACCTCTATCCAACTCCTCTGTTCAGTTGGGCAAATCTAATTTGCATTTCCCAGTGCATTTCAATAATAGCAAAGCGCATTTGAGTTGTTTCCTTGTTCTCCCTGTGAGCTGAGGCAGGGCCACCTCAAACTGCAGCTGCTCCCAGGGCTGGGTGGGTGCAGCACGAGGCCCCACAGCTCTTTTGGTGCTTTGTCTTCCAGGATTGGATGTGGACTCGATGGCCTGCAGTGGGAAAAGGTGTCAGCCATCCTTGAGGAAGTGTTTGAGAACACTGACATCAAGATCACAGTTTACACGCTGTGAGCAGAAGGGTCAAAAAGCTCCATTTCCCCCAATTTTGGGAGCAGAACCTGTGAACTGACAAGGGGGAACCTGCGTGGGGAGCGCGTTCTGCATTCGGGTGTCACTCACTTGTGTGACAGTGACAGTGGCTTCCAGCAGCAACAAGCTCCAGAGAAGTTTTGGGCTGTTAATTAGCAGGAGGCGGCGGCGCTGTGGAAACCCTCGGGAGCTCCCAGTGTGTCCCTGCAGCCACCAGGTGTCACTGGGGCTCCACGCAGTGAAACGGAGCCGCTGCCTCTTGGGCGCTCGGGGTTTCTGTTCGGGTTGGTGCTGGTCAGCTGCCCCAGGCAGCCCTGGCACCTCTGGCTTTGTTCTGTTTGCGATGTCCTGCCCGGCACTCGCGTCACTCGCCTGTTCTCACAGGTGTTAACACTTTAATTTCTCCCTTCTGGCCATAAATTGGGTTTGCTGAGATCATGCTCACTCAGGATCATGCTGTGGTGTTCAATAAATAGTGCCCTGCTGTTGGATGGGTCCCTGTGGCTGTTCTGGGGACAGGCTGGGGTTGCAGGGAGGGGTGTAATTACACCTGATGGGTGTGTTTTATACAGCAGCTGTATCATTTATAGTCTGCACAGCTCGGTTTGGTGAGGATCCAAGCAGGTTGATGTGCTCTAAGAACTCACAGGATTGAGTTTAAAGTGGGATTTTTACATTTCTTTGTTTGCTACATTTGTAGTCCAGCTGTTACACAAAGGTTGGTGTTTGTCACCCAGAACAAAAGCACATCAGTAACACCCCTGGTTCCTCAGATCCATGGAAAACTCCTGATTTGGAAGAGTTTGTTCCTGAACTGAGGAACTACCACAGACATTTCCTTCGTGTTTGGTTTCCCACCCTCCCACAATTACAAATCTTTTGGTCTTCTCTCATTCTGAATGCCTAGAAAAGTGCCAGGTGTGTTGAATAAATATAAAAATGGGACATAGGAGTTGGGAATTTTGTAGCATGACAGGGTTGCTGATGGGATTTCCTTGGGCAGGGACTGGGTTAGTCGGTTCTGGGGATTTTTTGCTGCTGCAAATCCTGTTTGTGTCTTTATGATCTCCCTATTCTTACTCTCCCTGTTCCTTGCCCATATTTTGTAAACCTGTTTGGTGGGGAATTGCTGTAGCTGGGAAAAATAACCTTGGACAAAGAGAAATTTGGAGCAATGAGCTGATCCAGAACAGGCACTGAGGCTGCTCATGGATTCAGTCCTTCCCCTTAGTTGTGTCTGGGTTTTAGTTCTGGTTTCTTGCTGGTGGCATCCCCTGAGCTTTGTTTTACATGGACAATGATCCTGGTCTCTAACACTTGTATGTACTCTGGAAATTGTTTTGGCATTTAATTCTCCCTTCCCAGCTACAAAATATTCCCTGTGTGGCTGTCCCGGGATGTCCTTGAACTCGGACATGCCAGGTTCAATTTAGGACTTCTTGCAAGTAGAGAAGAAGGAATAAACAGTGCTTTGGCTTTTGCAGTGGCTTCCCATTTTATTTCACTTTGCTTTTATATCCCAAACATCATTGTTTGATAATAAGTTCTTGGGCTCCATCATGATTTGGAAGAGAGCTGTTGGCCCTGAATTAAATCACAGCTCTGATTATTGAAGAGAACAGAGGGAGAAAATTTCTTTTTTCACCTTAAATCCTTTTCTTTTCCCCTTTCTAATGCGTTTATCTAACCAGCAGCTTTGTTCTAAGGTCTTTTGCCATGAAATATTCCCAGAATGTGATCCCACAGCCTGCCCGTGGGTCACTGCCATCCCTTTCACCACAGCACGGGTTTGGTTGGGGCAGGGAGGGGGAGGAACAAAATACACCCAAAAAAATCCCAAACACCAGAGCTCTGTGTCGTGTGTGTGTGTTCGGAGTCCCACAGGGCCTTGTCTTCCAGAGGCTGGCTCTCCATCCTGCTGGAATCAAAGCTTTGGGAAGCAGGACTGTCCCTGGTGTCCAGGTCTGTCACATCTCTTCATGGATCCTTCCTGATCCTAGGGAGGGAAAAAGAGACACGTCCTAGAGACTCTGCGGTGACTCTTCAGGACCCCACAGAAAAGGGAATTCTGCAACAACTGGGATTTCCTTTAGTGGTGTTTCTTTAGGGTTAGACTTGGGGGTGTGAGTAAAATCCCCTTTGCTCTCCATTCCTCTCCCTGTTGCGCTGAATATCATCCATGTGGAGAACAGGGAGGTGTTCTGGTGGCCCTGGAACCTTTTTCATTCTTTGTTCCTGGAGGAGAAAACTGAAAAGCAATAAATCCCTTGGGAATCTGCAACGGGGGAGCCCCTGGAAGGGGAAAGTGACAGTAAGAGAAATCAGAACCCAAATTAAAGAGAGGAGAGTTAACGAGTGCCCCCCTGGGAACCCTCGCTCACCTGAGCCTCAGTGCAAGATCTCAGCCAGCTTCTCCTCGTAGTACTGGAAATTCTCCTGAATATCCTCCCAGGGCACGAAGGACTTGGCCTCCTCCCCTTCCTCCTGCTCCACAAAGTTCTTCCAGACATACTCAAAGTCTTGAGGCTTCATAATCCTCAGCTTGCAGCCGGCCTCCTTCATGCTCCTGAGAGCCGCCTGCATCTCGGGCTCTTCCCACATGAAGAGCCGGCCCACCATGATGGTGAGGCGCAGCCCCTTGTCCTTGCGCAGGGCCTCGCAGATCCTCTCGGCGCAGGTGACGCAGGGGCTGGAGGACACGTACCAGGTGACATCGTGGCGGGCACCCGCCTGGCACGTGGGCAGGATGGTGTTGAAAAAGGCCATCTCGGCGTGGGCGGCCGCGTGCTCGTCCTCCAGGTACCCCCGGCACGTCGCCGACTCCTTGCCCTGCGTCTCCACCACGTAGCACAGGAAGGTTTTGTTCCTGCCCGAGCTGTACTCCACGTTCCTGAACTGGAATTTGAAGAAGATGGCTGGGAGGCGTTCCCTGGGGAGAGGAAAGGAGAGGAGAGAGGGGGCTCAGAGGCAGATTTAGGCAAGGGTCACACCGGTGGGTCACCCCTGTGTGGGACCATGGACAAATCACTGCATCCCCCCTGATTTCTCTGTGTTCAAAGGTTTAGGTTGTAAAATATCCAGGATCAAATCCGACTTTGCTGTGAAAAGGTGGATTTCCTGCTGGAGTTCCTACTGATAAACTTCATCTACTCTTTTAATTTATTGTCCAGCTCTTTCCTTCTGTGGCTCCGGATAAGTGAGGAGAGATCACCTTGTGATGGAACATCTCACAGGATGGCTCTGGAGACAGGGGAAGGGAGTGGGATGGAAAAGAGTAGGAAAAAATGCACGTGCTTCCAAGAATAGTGCTTTCCTACTTTGTATCCTGTGGCTCTTTGGGTAATGATTCTTTAATTAATGATTTTTTGAAGGGCAGACATGAGACACCCATTCCAGAGCCATGTCTGCAATGAGTTGTTTCACAATAACATCAGGTTTTTAAATATATCAGAGGCACAGGGAGTTTCATCCCTGATTTAACTCTCTGACAGCAAAGGGGTCACAGCAGTGAGGAGGTTGGCTCTGGGTTTTGATGGAACAGCTGAAGCAGCAGCAACCTGCTCCAGGATGGATTGACTCAGGATGGATTGACTGGGAGCTGGATTTAGCCGGCCCTTCCAGATGGATTTTATTGCTTATCTCGGCGTGTGCCTGAGCTTAGCTGGGATGTTCACCTCCATCTCTGCTCCCAGCAATACGGAATCTGCATTAGTTCAATTAATAACGTTCCAATCAGGAATATAAACCACACTCAGGCAGTTCATTCCAAAGCCTGGCAACCCTTTCCATGAAGAAATTCCCCCTGATGTCCGACCTGAACCTCCCCTGGCACAGTTTGAGGCTGTTTCCCCTCATCCTGGTGTCTGGGAGAAGAGGCTGATCCCCACCTGGCTTCAACCTCCTGTCAGGGGGTTGTGGAGAGTGAAAATGTGTGTGGAAATCATTTAAAAGCTGTTCACAGGCACTGAATTCCCACATTATTCTCAATATAAACCCCTGCTCTGACACCAGGCTGGGGTGGAACAGCTCACCTGAGGATAGGAAAGGTCAAAATTGAAACCTTCCTCCTCCAACTGCTCTGAAAAGCATCATTAAATGGCTTTTTTTCAGCGATTTCTAAATGCTCCAACCTAATTTATCAAAGTTTTCCCTGGGTAGCAAAGTGTTAGATCACACTGAGACCAAAAAAAGTGGAAAATTTGAGGCAGAATCCTCAGTCTGGGATTGAAGTTGCTGAAACCAGGTGGGCTGGAGGAAAGAGCAGCTGCCCAGTGTGACCCTGGCACTGTCAGACAGAAGGGAAGCAAAACTTCTAATGAGGGAATTAAAATGTGGATTATTGGAGAGAGTAACAAGGCCCAAGGAATTACTCCTACAAGGAGCCTCATTTACACCTGGGGAAAGTGGAAATAAATATGTCAGGAAATGTCCCCAGATTGGGATTACAGGCATCCAGCTCTGTGTTCAGCCAAAAAAAAAATGGGATAATATTCTTAAAGAGAGTAATTGGCTTCCCAGAGTTTCCTGGAAGCCAGACTCCTCCTGGAGCTATAAGCAGCAGAGTGAGAATTTGGCTGGCAGTCCTGAGATGCCCCTAATCCGAGGGCTAAAGCTGAAATGCAACATAATTGGGTTTAAGTGCTTCTTCCCTGGCTGCAGCTGTGTTTCCTCAGCACCCACACAACTGCCTTGATTGGCTGGGAATTTGTAAATCATTGGAAAAATCCTCGTGGTGATCCCAGGCCAAGGCCTGGCCTGAACTCTCAGTGTGCTTCTTAAAATGAAAGTAAAAAAAAACCCTGGGGTTTTAGGACCTCTTTTGGGGTCCTTTAGGATTTCTGCTTTGCTTTTTCACTCTGCCCTTTCCAGGATGGAAAATCCTGTCAAATCCTGGGATACCCATGGCATTCCAACAAAGGATTTAATTGCAGGATGGTGCTGAGGAAGTGTTTCGGCCGTGGTGAGCACAGGGCCTTGGGTTTAGCAGGGAAGTTTGGACATCCTGCTCAGTCCCTCAGCATTTCTAACTGCAGATTGAATGCTCCAAGGCTGGAAAACCCAATTTCCTCATTAAAATTCATTTTAGGACATGTCTGAAGTGTTCAGAACTTTTCCCAGTGGTTTATATCCAAAACTGTTGATGCCTTAGCTCCATTCCTAGCAGAGGGATGTTCTTTCCTTAAAAGCCACAGCTAATCACTGTTATTTCTATGGTTGTATGTGGCAGAGACCATCCCAAGAAGGGATGTTTTTTCACAGCAGTCACATTTTGAGAAGAAAATTGAGATTTTTCCACTCCTGGGCAGGAATGGAACCCAATTTTGTGACAGAGGTGCTGTCCTGCCTCACTCAACCTGGTCAGAACAAGCAGCCAAATTTCACCTGCAGAATCCTTCCTGCCAGAGCCCATGGCACAGGCACAGGGATTCCAGGGGATATTTTGGAGGTCTGAGCTTTACTTTTAAGCAGCTGGAAGAAATCCTGGGTTTGGTTTATTTGCTGGGACACTCCTTTGGTGACTGATAAGGGGAATGTGAGGGGAGAAGGACTCATCCTGCTGCTCCTCCAGGGAGCATTTGGGAACGCTTGGAGGGAGCAAACACTGAGGGCTTTTCCTACTTGCAGCTGTCAGTTATGGCTGAGAGTTCAGCTTCCACCAGCTCTCTGTGATATCCTGCTTTTCCAAAGGCCAGGCTCCCTGCTGCCTGCTGCCTTCAAAACTGCCTCTTGTTTTGGAGCCTTTCTGCTAGCTGGGCTTTTTGGTTCCTTTAGGAAAGTTGGGTTCCAGCTGTGGCTGTGGAGCTCTTGAAAATAGGAACCTTTAGGTCTCTTGAAAAATCTGGCCCTCAGGCCCATCAAGCCAAGCAGCCATAGGGTGATTTTCCTGATCAAGGTGTGTTTTTCCTGATCCACAGGTGGAGAAACTCTCAGACAAGAGCCATTGATCACAGCAAGAAATCAATACCGAGCTCTCATTAAAGCCAACACCTCCGTCCCCATCCCACCAGCAGGGCTGGGAGGGAACCAGCGCTGCAGAAACAGAGCTGTTCCTATAAAACAAGTGGATTTCTGTGCCTGCCTGGTGGGAGTCCATCCTCTAAAAGTCAGCAAAACTTAGAACAGAACCCCACAACGAATCCAAACCATTTCAGGCTCTTCAGAAACGCACCACCAGAAGATGCTGCTTGTGTTGCCCCACATAAAAGCTGAGGCAGAGCTCTCTGAACACCCCCAATTCCATATTTAAATCCCGATCTCTTACCCTGTCACAATCTCAAAGGGTGGCAGGTCCTCCCTCTTCACCTTCTTCTTCTTCCCCTCTCCCTCCTCGGCGTTGTCGGGTTCCCCGTTCTGGGCATTGCTGGGCTCCTCCTGCTTCTCTGCCATCTTCCCCAGGACACTGGCACCGAGCCGTGGCCACTGGGAGAGAGAAAGAGCAATTTCTGAGAGCTCTGGGAGCTGAGGGAGGAGGGAAAACAGGGCTGGGAGTTCCTGCCCCAGGCACAGTTGTCAGGACCTAAATATGGAACAAAGCGGCAGCGGCAGGGGCTGGACGGGGTTGGGTGACCCAGGGCTCTCAGGTGTCACCTCCTTCCCCTGCTCTCTCCAGCTCCTTTCAGCAGTCCCTCTTGCTCCCCTTTTAATTGCAAACCAAGTGACAACTTCGCAGTGGGCGGGATGAGCCCATAATTTTCCCTGATGGAAAATCCTGGAAGCTCAAGCGTGTATTTATCCCTTGGGGTGACAGACGGCTGGCAAGGGGCACCTCCCTGCTCCCCCAGCCCTCTCCCTCCTCTGCCAGTGGATTCCATCGCTGACCTTGAAGGACCAGCTCAGCCTGGCCTCGCTCAGGCAGGAGGGGAAGGGGTCGTGGCTGTTTTGGTGGAAAATCCCTGGGTTTGGCCGGTTTGGCTTTGTGGATCACCTGGAGCATCCCAGCAGGAGACCCGTGGTTCCTCCCGCCCTGCTTATCCAGGACTCTGAGGGGGAAATCTCCTCGTTGGAGCTGTAAATCCAAGCCAGAACCTTGTCCCAAATATTTGAAAGCCCAGCTGGAATTCCCAGTGGGCAGCAGTGCTGCTTCTCCCATTGTTCTGTGTTTTTCCTCCCCATAAATTCTGAGTGTTCCATAAATTCCCAGTTCACTGGCACATATCTGGGCTGGAGGGGTTTTCCCTCTGTGTTTCCTTCAGGATTGTATGAAATTATCCCAGCTTCTCACTCTCCATTTCAATCATTTACAGTTTGCATCAATCCCACCTGAGCCAAGCTTAACGAAAACGTGGGCGAGGTTTTCCCAGGGACCAATCCTGGCCATGCCACGGGGCAAAGGAAAAGGGAAAAGTGTGGCAGTGCAGGATTTTGGAATCAGAGCACATTGGAAATCAAAACCTGCAGAACTGTGGGCTCTGCACTTAGCTCAGAACGCACCACCAGCAAACCTGGAGTAAAGATGGAATATTCAGCTGTGTTTGATGGAGTATTCAGTCAGTGTCGGTGGAAAAACTTGCTCTTCGTTTGAGAAGGAGAAGAGGTATTCCATAAAAATCAAATCAGTGGGAATACCTGCTTTGGGGGAGCCAGCTCAGCCTTTGTGATCCTGTTCAATTCAGCTCTCTGGAGCCTTGTGAGGAGGCTGCACCATCACAAAGTGAAATAAATCCACGCCATCGGGCAGGTCATTTATTACCAGAGAAAATGAATAATAAATTATCACGGATAATTAGTTCTGGCTGTTCTTCCCAGCCCCCTTGCCATCACCCTGCCTTGCCGTGCTGGATATCCTTTGGAGCTTTTCCTCGGTGCCACCATGGATGCAGTTTTTGGGGACAGAGCACCCCTTTGAGGAGTTGTTGTTTAGTTGGTGTTGTTTAGGTGACAGAGCTGGCATCTGGAGCTCTGTGGTGACAGCCCAACCAAGGATTTGACTAATTCCAAGACATCCTATCCATGGAACATATATCTTCCACGGCGCAGGGTTTTATTTCTTTTTAAGCCTAAAATACTTTCCTGCAGGGCAGGGGTGGTGTTTTGCCTCCTGCGTGGTGACAACGCTCAAGTTCCACCTCTCCTGGCCGATTGCTGTCACCTCTGACATTTCAGGGGCTGCTTTTGGGGTGGGAATCCTCTCCCAATGACTGACAGCTCATTTCCTCCTAATCCTGATATTTTCAAGCAGCATCTCAGCCCCTCTCCAGTCCCTCTGACCCACTCTGCTTTATTTTTGGAAGCTCTTCATGGTTGAGGTCCCAGCTTTGCTGCAGCTTTAGTCTGGCCCCTCCAGGGGCTGAGCTCTAATCTAATCTGGGGAATGTGGCACCGAGGCTCCCCCTCTCTCCAGCCCTTCCCAGCTGCTTCCCAGCTCCTTCTAGGGCAGTGCTTGGAACAGCCACGATCCTCCCCCCACTGCAGCCAAAAATATAAAAGGGCACCACGGAGCTGCTGTGTTGGAGCTGGGGGTGGGTGAGGGCTCTGGTGGCTGTTTGTGACCCCAAACGTGTCCCCAGGGGCTCACAGAGGGGCCTCCCAGCAGCGCTCAGGGGACCCCAAATCATGCACCTGCCAGCCAGAGTTTGTACTGAGCTTCCCCTGCACCTGTCCCTGTCCCCATTGATTTAATATTTTCTCCAGCTGGCTCTGAATTTGTTCATAAAATCCCAGGATCACCGAGGCTGGAAAATCCCTCCGGGATCATCGAGTCCCTCCTGTGCTCGATCCCCACCCTGAGCACTCAGTGCCACGTCCAGGTGGCACGTCCAGGGATGGGCACTCCAAACCTCCCTGGGCAGCCCTTTCCAACCCTTTCCATGAGGAAATTCCTGCTGATGTCCACCCTGAGCCTCCCCTGGCTCAGCCTGAGGCCGTTCCCTCTCCTCCTGTCCCTGTTCCCTGGGAGAAGATCCCAAATCCCCCCGGCTGCCCCCTCCTGCCAGGGAGCTGTGCAGAGCCACAAGGTCCCTCCTGATCCCCGTTTTCTCCAGGTTGAGCCCCTTTCCCAGCTCCCTCAGCCCCTCACAGACAGAGCCCTGCCGGGGGGGTCACAGCTCAGCCACAGGGGACACCCAGGACAGGGCTAAGGGACAGCCTGTGTTGGGAGAAGCTTCCAGGCTTTGCTGGATTTATGGATACTGAGGGTCCTTCATCCATCCAAGTCCAGAGCAGCTTCTCCAGTGACTTTAGAGGCACCTCTGAGCACTCTGATGGCTTTTATCTCCTAAACAGGGATCTCTGCTTATCCCTGGGCCTGTGTCCCCTGCAGGTCGTGTGCTGTCCCTCTCCTTGCAGCAGGAATTCCCGGATTTAACCTGCCTGTTCCCTTTCCCCATCTCCCACACCTGCCTGCCACAGGCCGTGCCAGGAAAAGGCCGCTTTTATGGCATTCTGGGGCCGGAGGAACATTTCGGGATAGATGCGAGAGTGAAATAAGAGCCTGGCCGGGTGAGTCATGGCTCAGCCGTGCTCTCCATGCCGAGGGGACAGCTGGTGGCACTAACAAAACATCTCCCTAGAGACATCGTCTGGCAGCCAGCCCCCTCCTGCTTTTTCCAGCTGTAACCACGGGACAAATAAATAAATAAACACTGACAGCTTCCCTTCCTTCCTCCCTCCCTTCAGGGTTCTCACCTGTCCCTCTCCTCCTGCCTCAGCACCACAAAGGTTTCAAGGAAGGGCTGGAAACGCTCCTGTCCCACGAGGTTGAGCTGGGCAGTGCCCAAATCCCGGTGTAAGCTGCTCCAGCTGGGCTGAGCCCCAGCTGAGGGATGCTCTCACCTCTGTACCTGCCTTATCTTCCCAGCCAAACCCTCCCTGGCTCAATCTTCACACCCCTGCACATGAGGAGCCTTGGCAGGCGCTGCTGCCTCCCCAATTAATTCCAAGCCCAACTGGGAGTTAATGACAGCTCCCAGCAGCATGCGAGCTCCTGCTGTCGTTTCCTGGGAGCTGCTCCGAGCACAGGAATTTCGGTCCTGCAGCACCCAGAGCCGGGGCAGGGCCTGGCAGGGTGGCTGTGTCACCTGCACGGAGGTGCCAAACGCTGGCTGGCGCCTCACTGGGTGCTCTAGCACAGCTCCAGGCTGCGGCAACTCCGGGAAAGCTCCGTCCTGCTGCAGCCAGAGTGCTGGGACAGCTGGGGAATCATGGGCTGAGGGAAGGGGAGGGGAAGGAAAGGGAAAGGAAGGGAAAGGAAAGGAGAAAGGAAAGGGGAAAGGAGAAGGGGAAAGGAGAAGGGGAAAGGAGAAGGGGAA
>NW_024582078.1:1918937-1927929 GCF_017639235.1 Corvus kubaryi | reverse complement strand
GGAAAGGAAAGGAAAGGAAAGGAAAGGAAAGGAAAGGAAAGGAAAGGCAGGAGGAGGAGTTGGTTGGCTGTGCACAAATCCTGAGGCTGCAGCATCCAGGGAGCGACCACTGGGCCCGAGGGGCACCCTCAGTTTAATGGGAAATTCCTCCTCCTGGAGAGAGGGGCTGGAGTCTGGAGTGAGGAGTGCCACCAGAGAGGCGGCTCCGAGTGCCACCAGCCCTTGGGAGCCACCGGGAGTCCCTCAGGAGTCACGGGGACCACGGCACATCCCTGGGCTGGGACATTGTGCCCTGTCCAAGGGCTGGTCTGCAGTTGGGGCTGGACAAACACGAGCTTGGACGGGGCTTGGAGCAACCTGGGACAGTGGGAGGTGTCCCTGCCACGACAGGGGGTGGGATGGGACGATCCTGAAGTCGCCTTCCATCCCAAACCAATCCAGGATTCTGTGAAACCAAGGCTGGTTTGGGGCTGTGCTGCTCAGTCTGGGCAAGAAACCCTCCAGATGACTTTGAAATGTCATTAAAGTTATTTTTATGCAAGGGGGGCTCAGTGTATCTGTTTAAACAGCAAATGCACCAAATGATGCTTTAAATATTAATACAGGAGGGTTTCTCGCTGAATTTAATTTTCCCGATTGATTTCAAGCTGCTCTGGATAGCACAGGGAGGAACATTTGCTATTTTTGCTGCCTGTAAGAAGAGGCAGGAGGCAAAGAAAAGCTCCTGCTGCTCTTACAGGTGGGCAGGGAGGAGGAGGAGAAACTGGAAGGAAAACAAGAACAAGGCAGCCAGTCCCAGCAGCTGGGAAAATGGGGAGGGCAAACGTGGGGAAAAATCTATTAATCTTGATTTCAGATTTTCCTTTGCCTGCAGAAAAAAAGTGCGAAGAGGAAATAGACCCAATTTATGAAAGCTGATCAAATATGCATTCATCTATTTAATTGGAAATGTTATTAAAGAGTTGCAGGTATGAGCCAGATTGAGAGCCACCAATTTAAATGTGATTTAAATAATTCTCTCCCCTTTCCAAAAGGAGATAAAGGTTCATTTAATCCCTCCTGGTCTCTCTGGATGGCCCTGCTCATCCCTGTTCCCTGAGGACAGGATGGGCTGAGCCTAAATGAGCCTTGACTCCCCCAAATCCAATGTGCAGCCAGACCCCGCCTTCATTGGAGGGAGAAATAATTCCCATTTACCTGTCCTTGGGCATGGGAGACACAGGAGCTGTAAATAAGCACAGTGGTAACACAGAAAAGAAAGCCCTGAAGTATTAAAGGATTTCTTTTTTATTTCTTTTTTTTTTTGTAAAGCAGCTTTTGATGTCTCCAGTGCTGCTGGCAGAGCTTTGTGGGGCTGCTCCTGCTCCCAGCCTCAGCTGCTCCACGGCCTTTTCCTGCAGCTTTTCCTTGGGAGAGCACAGCCCTGGGCTGGCAGCAGCCCTGGGAAAAGGTAGCCCGAGCCAGGGGGAAAAAGAATGGATCAGAATCACCCAATTTTATGAGGAACTACAAATTCCAGCTGCTCTCAGCTCCTGGGGTTCAATTCTCAGTGGTGCTGAGGCCCCAGCTCTGCCTGAGCTGGATCCAGGAACATCCAGCATCTCCCAAAATCCAGCTCGATGTGAGTCAGGGAGGAGCCCAGAGCCAGGAATTGTCCTGCTCACCTCGGGGCTGGGGTGACAGGACAGAGGAGCCCCTCAGGGAGATGTCCCCAAGGGAATGTGGCCCTGCTGTCCCCAAGGAGGGGCCTTGGGCACTTTTGGGGTCCAAACCCGCCTGGACCATGCACTCCCAACCCGCCCCAGGGAGTGATGAATCCACCTGTGGAGCCTTCCCAATCCCCTTCCCTTGATCCTGTGAGCTTTTGGAACCAATACAGCGAGAATAACTGGGATTTATTTCTTTATTCTCCCAAAAAACCCCAATAGCTTCTTTTTATTCAAAGCGAATACAATTTATGTTACAGCCCCAGCAAAGCCCTCCCACCCCCTTTGGGGTACTCCCCACCCCCAATTACAGCCCCAATTACAGCCAGTGCCAGGAAGATGATCCACGTGCCCCTTCTCTTCACATTTCGTGCTTTTAGCAATTCAAAATAACATAAATTCTGTCTGGAGACCCCAGAGCTCAGGTTTCTACAAAAGGCCGGCATAAGGGATGGACAAGGATGAGTCCGTGCACCCTTTGTGTCTGATTCCATCCCATTCCTTCGGAATTCCTTGGATTTTAACCTTTCCTGATTAATGACAGAATGGAAATGCTCTGGGATGAGGCACTGGCACTGCACCTGACAGACTTTGTCGGGGCTTTTTGCCAATTAAATAATTAATTACAGCCTTCCAGGCAGTGGGAGCAGCCTCACAAATTTTACGGATTCTCGTGTCTCTGCACTTGAGAAAAAGAACAAAATGAAATGTTTTCTTCAAAGGCACTGGTGTGAGTTTTTCAGTTCTGATGAGGAATGGCACGCTGAGGTGGAAGAGAGGAGTTTCCTCTTGGGAGAAGCATTTGCATGCTGCTCACTGCTGCTTTATCCTGGAGCAGGGAGGGGAAGGAGTGGGATGCTCCCCAAACAGGAGGCAAAACCCAATCTCCATCCACCAGCAGAACCAGCCCCATCCCTGCTGGCAGATAAAGAGCTGAAGCACAAACCAGGGGATACAGGAACACAAAGCAACGGCACAACGAGTGAAAAAATCGAGAAATTTATTTTAAAAAATGGAGTAATTTCTTTAAAAAATCAAGTAATTAAAAAAAACCCAAGCAATTTCTTTTAAAAATCAAGTAATTGAAAAAAAACCCAAGTAATTTCTTTTAAAAAAATCAAGTAATTTCTTTTTAAAAAAATCAAGTAATTTCTTTTTTAAAAATAAAGAGATTAAAAATAAAATCAAGTTCTTAAAAAATGGGTGTGCAGAGGTGAAGGGCATTTTGGTTTGGTCCCAGCAGAGGAGATGGGATTTGCCACGTGTGTGACCAAGCTCAGCTCTCGGGGGGTGGTGGCAGTGGTGAGGGGTGCCCGGGGTTCCCAGCCTGAATTATGCCAGATCATTTGGCTGCTGGAATTTGACCTGGTGGCTTTAAGGACAGGGAGCAGCTGTAGCCCCCAAACCCGCTGGAGAAAACCCCGTCAGGCTGCCCAGACCCCTTAAAGGAAGGAATGGTGCAAACCTCTCACAGAGCCACGGTGGAGCTGAGAGGAGGAGGAGGAGGAGGAGGAGGCAAGTCCCAAAATGAACCCCCCCAATTCTTACACCTTGGTTCACCTCAGGACAGTTTCGTTATGCCAAACGCCTCGGTTTAGTCGCTCTTGCCCGGCTTCTGCTCGGGGTTGTCCTTCCAGATGCGGATGGTGAGGCAGGTGGCCATGGCCAGCCAGCCCAGGTAGGGCAGCAGCATCAGCGCTGCCACCGAGTTGATGCGGTACCAGGAGCACGCGGTGCCTATGGCCAGCCCGTCCAGGAGCAGGATATCGATCAGGGCCTGCGGCAGAGAGAACACGGTGATTGCAGGCTCGGGAGAGCGGCACAGCCCCGCCCGGCACCGCCAAAATATCCCGGGCCAGGTTGTGGGGAGGTGGGACAGGGATGGGGGTGTTCGCGCTGAGGAGATCCCAAACCCCAGGACATCGTCCCTGGGCTCCAACCAGAGGGATCTGAGTGT
This sequence comes from Corvus kubaryi, assembly GCF_017639235.1. NCBI lineage: Eukaryota > Metazoa > Chordata > Aves > Passeriformes > Corvidae > Corvus > Corvus kubaryi. Next base: position 1,924,266 of record NW_024582078.1, on the reverse strand, counting down.
GTCACCCCGGGGGCTGAGACTAATTAATGTGCTCTTCTCTGCTCATTATCGAGTCCCGCAGATTAACACCCTGTTCACGGCGCGCGTCCCCTTTGCTGACGACAGAACCCGCTCGTGGTGGTGGCCGTGGCCACTGAACCAACTTTCCAATGCCACCTTTCACCCCCAGAGTGGCAACATCCAGGTGGAAACGCAAATCCCCATCTGTGCCCCTGTCACTTCAGGCTCTGGCACCTGAGGCAGTGCCTGGTGGCCCAGCCCGGGTGTGGCAGTGCCCCAGCCCCGCCCTGGCTGTGCCCGATAAGCCCCCGGCAGCTGCTCCCCGCCGGGGATGCCGACAGTGCTGTTGTCGCTCAGGGTGTGACCCCCCCAAAGGACTTTATCTCCCAGCCCGGACCCTTAACTGGGGGGTGCAGCCCTGGCACTGCCCGGCCCCATCTCCCACCTGGCTATCGGAGCGGGCCGAGGCTGGAGGGGGCTGATACCATTGTCCGGGGGCACGGGCAGCTGGAGCTGGGCTAAAGCTCCCTGTACGGTCACATAATTCTCCTCAGCACCGCTCCAAAGCACCCCAAACCCGGCTGAAAAGCCCCAGTTACCATGTTCAGGTTGCGGGCACCGAAGAACAAGGGGGGCCATGCCCAGTTCAGCGCCAGCTGAGCCCCGTAGAGCCCCAGGGGGACGATGGCCTTGCTGCTGCAGCCACCCAGGTCGTTCCACACCAGGTAGGAGGCGTAGCTGTGAGGAGGGACACTCGTTAGCGCCCGCAGCCACCCTTGGGAGGGCCAGAGGAGCGTTTTCCCCGCCGGGGGTTTGCAGGAGAGCTGTGTTTGCACAGCAGCATCCACGTCAGGCACTGAGCTGCTCTCTGGGAGCAGGGACAGGACCCAGGGAACAGCTCAGGGGAGGTTTAGGTTGGGTATCAGGGAAAGGTTCTTCCCCCAGAGGGTGCTGGGCACTGCCCAGGCTCCCCAGGGAATGAATGGGCACGGCCCCAAGGCTGCCAGAGCTCCAGGAGCGTTTGGACAGCGCTGCCAGGGATGCCCAAGGTGGGATTTTGGGGTGTCTGTGCAGGGCCTGGAGTTGGACTGGATGATGCCCTTCCAGCTCGGGCTATTCCATGATTCCGTTCTATGATTCCATGTCCCTCGCTCCTCCCAAACCTCCCCTGCCCCACACCTGAGTGGCTCCTGTCCCCTGCCCAGTGCCGTGGCTGGTTGTGGCACCTCCCCCAGGCTGTGCCCCCGCTAGCGCAGTGCCAGGCTCACACCTGACATTCCCTGCTGGTCCAGGATACCCCAAACCCCCGGGCAGAGCCTGGCAGGGCTGCTGTGGCTGTGCCAGGGGCAGCAGGACGGGAGGCAGCGGTCTCAGCACTCACCCCATGCCCGTGTACAGCACGGTCCAGGCCACAGGGAACACTCTGCGGGATGGGCACCAGGAAGGCTTTTTCAGCTTCTCGTACCACGCTGGGATTTCCTTCCGGTTGAGGAACCAGCCAAGGAAACCTCCGACGTGGGGCAGGATGGTGAAGCCCACGGTGTAAGCCCACATCCTCCCTCAGGGGCTCAACGTCTCCTTTTTCCTGCTCTAAGTTAAAAACAAAATCCCAGCATCACTTTTAAAGGGCATTTTTTTCCCTACTTCCATCCTCTAATTCCGTGTTCCACTTCAGCCCCCAAGGCAGATGGACAGGATTTAATGTGTTTAGTCCCCTCTGCCCCTCTCTGAAATGGGGATTATTCCAGTCTGGGACATTTTCCCCCCTGATTTTCCCACTCTTTCACAGCTCCCTGCAATATTCCTGCGAGGTGGGAGGACTGTGAGCAGACAGGGCTGCAGGGGCTGTCCCCATCCCTGCTCCCGAGACTGGCAGGCTCTGAGGTGCCTCCTGGAGCTGCTCCCCCTCCTCTGCTGCCCTCAGGATGAAAACCCAAACTCCGTTCAGACTTGCCCATGATTTTTCACCGTGGATTTCTATTTTAATTTCTCTTTTGAAAGAGGTCTATGAAAGAAAAATCCTTCCAGCGGCTTGAAGTGCTCCAGGAACCCACAGCAGAGGGGACTCCCACCTGTGCAAGGGGTGAGCTGAGGCTCAGGGGGAGTTTCTGGATTTGCTCACGGGCTGCCTCTTGGATAAAACCAAGGGAAAATTGCTTTAACAATAAAAACATTCCCACCCAACGCAGGGTAACACCAGAACACATCCAGAATTCAGTGCTTGTCCCCCTATCTTCCCCTGCAGAGCTCCGAACCTGCCACTCTTCCGTCCTCCCCAAAACCCCCTTCCCTCCGGATCCATCCCGGAATCAAACCCCAATTAACATTCGTCAGGGCTGCCACGCAGGGGCCGCCAGGAGCGCAGTTCTGTGCTGTCAGCACGAGCACAAAATGCACCTGGGAAGGTTTGGGATTTAGGAATGCAAGAGGAGCACGGAGCAGCCCCTGAGCCAGGGAAATGTCCCGGAGCCCGGAGCACTGCTCAGGAAAACAGGGAGTAGAGGATGGGACTGACCTGAACAGGCTCTGGGTGGGATTTCAGTTCGCAATTAACACCCGGCTGCACCCTCAGCTAATTGTTCTTGTTGTTAGCACACCACAACGTGTTTGCGAATGCGGTGGGAGCCGACTCCCACCTCACCGAGGAACAAACACCCCAGGCACCAACCAATTCCTTCATCTGACAATTTATGGCACTCTTAATTAGCCACAGAACCAGGAAACGACTGAAAACGGAGACAAATCCCAGCTCAGTCCTGCTTTAAATGTGACCCAGCCCCGCCGAGTTCTACTTCCCACACACAGCGCAGGAACGGAATATGGGAAAAGCGGATTTCCCCCAATTCCTTTGCAGCTGCAGAGGTGAAGGAGGGTTGAAAAACTTTCTTTTGCCTCGCAGTGCCGTCCCTGGAGCTGCCTGAGCCTTACCTGGGTCAGTGCCTCGCTCTGCCTGGCCGAGGGAAGGGCTTGGACATCCAGGACCGGCCCGTCCCCGCCGCCGGCGATCCCCGTGTGCCGCGGTTGGCAGCGGGGTTTTACCCAAATAGCCCCAAACTGGGCGGTGGGGTGGGGCTGGATCAGATTAAACCGGGGAGCTCCCGCTGGGAACAATCACCGGGAGTTTGGGGTGCTGGAACCCGTCAAGGGCACGGTGGCTTTGGGGCTGGCACCGCCGGGATGGACCCAGATCCACACCTCGGGTCACATCCCAGGGCGTGTCCCTGGGGTGGGCACGGGACAGGAGCTGCTGTGCTGTTCGGTGTCCCTGTCACACTCGTTTGGTGTCCCTGTCACACTCAGGGAGTGGCCCTGTCACACTCGTTCGGTGTCCCTGTCACACTCAGGGGGTGTCCCTGCCTGGCACCCTCTTTGGGTGTCACTGTCACATTTACAGGGTGGCCCTGCTGCACTCACGGGTGTCCCTGGCATATTCATGGAGTGTCCCTGTCACATTCACAGGGCACCCCTGCCACACTCAGAGGTGTCCCATTTGCAAGTACACGGTGTCCCTGTCACACTCAGGGGCTGTCCCTGAGTTCACCCATGTTCACGGGCTGTCCCTGACACACTCACAGGGTGCCCCTGCCACACTCAGGGGCTGTCCCTGCCACATTCATGGTGTGTCCCTGTCGTACTCATGGGCTGTCCCTGCCACGTTTGTGGGATGTCACTGTCGCACTCATGGGGTGTCCCTTCTGCATGTAAAGGGTGTCCCTGCCACACTCCTGGGGTGTCACTGCCACATTCACAGGGTGTCCCTGTCACACTCCTGGCCTGCCCTGCCCCTGCCGTGCCCCAGGCGCTCATTAACACCCCATTAATTAACCAGGTGCTTCCCGGGGCCATCTGTGTGCGGCCCTGTGGCCGGAATTCCCTGGCGGGTAAAACGAAGCTGTTCGGGCGTGTGAAATGGCAGAGGGAAAAGCCAGGAATCAATTTCCATCAGGGAGCTCTCTGCCAGGGCCGGGAGAATGAAACGCTAATTCCCAGCAGTTCTGGGTCATTACCTGGATTTCATGGTGGTAGGAGCAGGGCTGGCTCCTCACACGCTGGGATTTTGCTGCTGCAACAGGAACCAGGAAAATCTCCTCTTTTACCGGGCTCCCAAGGAAATTATTTTTTTTGTGGGAAGAGAAAGAAAGGGGGAAAAAATGCTGTAAAAAGGCAGGTTTTCAGCCGGGCTGAATCCTGCTCTGCCGTGGGCTGGTCCAGTGGCATTCCCACTTCCAGTGACAGATGCAGTGCTCGTTAATCACAGCCCCACCACCTGCATCTCCTCCCGGAGCCTGTTGCTATTTGCGACTGGAAATTTGTGTCATGGAATGATGCAGCTCCCAGAAGAGCCCGAATGGTTTCCGTCGGAGTCAGGTCCTGCTGTGCTGCAGAGCTCAGCCCCTGCTGCCTCCACCAGCCCCTGGCAGCTCTGGCAAAAAGCACAAAATTGGACAATTTTCAGCTGGAGATTTTCCTCCCCCTGGGCACGAGCCCAGTCCCACGTTACTGGATGACTTGGTAGGAATGTGCCCAGGCTGGTTTGGAATTTAATGTGCTGGAAGAATGAGGAGCTGAGGGTCAAATCCCAAGGATCTGGTGAATCTGGGATGCTGGGAATGCTGCTGGTGATGGGGGAATAGAAAATGGGAAGAGGAAAAAATAACAGGGGCAGTTCCAGGCCTTCAAATTGTGTCTTTGCTGAACTTTAGGGCAAAGAAAGGGATCAGGGAGTCATGGAATGGTTTGGGTGGGAAGGGACCTTAAGGATCACCCAGTGCCACCCCTGCCATGGGCAGGGACACCTTCCACTATCCCAGGCTGCTCCAAGCCCCGTCCAGCCTGGCCTTGGACACTGCCAGGGATCCAGGGGCAGCCACAGCTTCTCTGGGCACCCTGTGCCAGGGCCTGCCCACCCTCCCAGGGAACAATTCCTTCCTGATTTATTCACATGAAGACCTGAGGTGCACGGGAAAATGGGAGGAGATTTGCCCCTGGTGGCTGCCAGCGGGTTCCCATTCCCTCCTGGGCACGAGGATGTTGGACCTGGCTGGCCTGGAGCCGGGAAGAGCCTCTCTTGCAGTGTTTACTGGGTGGTGATGAAGCTGAAATTTGGCAGGAGACAGCGAGAGGGAGGCAGAAAGAGCAGGATCGGATTTGGGAAGAGCCTTTGGTGGCACCAGCAGTGCTGGATTTACCTGTGGCACGAATCCATGCACACGGGATGAATCCATCCCAGGGGACGTGTGTGGTGCCCCTGGGCTCCCTCCTGCTCTGGGCACGTGCTGGAGCAGGGAACAACCCTGGGAATGCTCTGGAAAGGCTCCTCCAGCACAGC
>NW_024582078.1:1913739-1918927 GCF_017639235.1 Corvus kubaryi | reverse complement strand
CAGGGAACAACCCTGGGAATGCTCTGGAAAGGCTCCTCCAGCACAGCCCTGCCTCTCCCCTGCTCCAACAGATTTACACCTCGATTTCTCTGCTTTGCCTCATTTCACAGCAACCCAGGCTGAGCTGAGGCCGCTCTGCAGCGGAACCACGTCCATCCCATGGCTCGGGACAGTCCGGATTTGGGAGTCCCGGCTCTGCCGCATCCCTGCAGAGTGTGGCACACGCAGAGCTCGGTTACACAACGCTGTTTGTTTTCCTCTCCTTAGCAACCCCCGCACGTTGTCCTCGGAGGTGCTCGCTCCCTGCAAGATTAATTGCTCAAATAGAAAGGCCCCGTTAACCTGAATATATTATTGAAAAGCAGCATATTTCAATCTGCCCTAGATTTGAAAATAGAGATGCCGGGTCAGCTGTTGGCATAAATCTGCAGAGCTCCTGGAAGCCAGCGGAGCTTCCCTGATTTACATCGGCAATAAAGGCGGCCTGGATCGGCTGCCAGGATGGGGATTCGCCTGGCTGCCGCCAAGGACGTGGCAGGGGACAGGCAGGACCCTCGTGGCCACCCCTGGGACCTGCCAGCCCTGACACCGTGGCACAAAACATTTCCTTGTGCTGGACTGAAAAAAAAACAAACCCAAAGCACCACCCTACTTTTATCTTTAATTTAAAAAAAACCCCACATTCGTATGGTTTTTTTGGTGATGCTGCCATGAAAATCCTGGATCATATGAAGGGATACAGGAATTTCCAGCTGGTCAATTGGGGGTTTTCCATGTGGGCTGAGGTGGGCTGGAGCCCCCAGCCCCTCAGACTGGATGTGGAATGAGCAGGGAGCTGGATTTCCACCTTCTCCCTACTAGAGGGAATTTTTTTAACGGGTTGGTTTGGGGATGAAAGCCCAGTTTTGAGGAGTTCCGAAGCTCTGCCTGTGGGGTGCACAGGGGGCTGGAAAGGGCTGGAGGAGGCTGGAAGGGAAATGGAAAGGGAGATGGAAAGGGAGATGGAAGGGGGATGGGAAGGGGGATGGAAAGGGGGATGGAAGGGGGAGATGGAAAAGGGATGGAAAGGGGAGGGAAATGGGATGGAAATGGGATGGAAAGGGGGATGGAAAAGGGGGATGGAAAGGGGGATGGAAGGGGGAGATGGAAATGGGATGGAAAGGGAGATGGAAGGGGGATGGAAAGGGGAGGGAAAGGGGATGGAAAGGGGGATGGAAGGGGGAGATGGAAGGGGGATGGAAAAGGGATGGAAAGGGGAGGGAAAGGGGATGGAAAGGGGATGGAGCTGCCTGGAGGGGGCTGGAAGGGGGACAGAAAGGGACAAGAAAGGGGCTGGAGAGGGCAGAAGGGGCTGGAGAGGGCAGAAGGGGCTGGAGGGGACAGAAAGGGGCTGGCGGGGCTGGAAGGAGCTGCCCCGTGTGATAACGCCGGGCCGGGGCTCGCCCTTATCTGCCCGCGGGAGCCGCCCCTGTGCAACCAGAGGAATGGATTCCAGCGGCCCCAGCTCCGCACCTTCCCCCTGCCAGGGGAGCCGAGCCGGGCACAGCTGGGGCGGGCACAGCCGGGGCACAGCCGGGGCACACCCGGGCACCGCCGGCAGCGCCGTCCTGCAGCTTCACAGATCACCGCCGTGAGCTGCGCTCGGTAATTAACCGCGCACCGGCTCGGGCCCAGCCCAGCTCTAACGTGACAGGAAATATTTGGCTCCCCTGACCGGTAATACCTGTTCGTGGGAGCCCCGGGGGGGTCTGGGGCAGCCAGGACAGGGACAGCCCTGCCAGTCCCCTCCAGCCCCTGCCAGCCTTTTCTAGCCCCTGCCAGCCTTTTCTAGCCCCTGCTAGCCCCTGCCAGCCCCTGCCAGCCCCTGCCAGCCCCTGCCAACTCCTTCCAACTCTTTCCAACCCCCTCCAACCCCTTTCAGCCTCTTCCAACCCTCCCCCTCCGGTCCCGTCCAGCGCTTTCCAATTCCTTCCAACCTCTGCCTCTTTCGGCTCAGGTCTGAACCAGCTGCAGAGCCCGGGGATTTCCCTGTGTCTGGATCTGCCTTTCCCTGTTCTCATGTGCTAAAATCGACTCATTTCTCCTTAAAAAGCCGCCTGGTGTCCTGCGAGGGGGAGCTCTTCATTTCCAGGGTGCAGCCGCAGATTTTTTGCCAGAAGATGCCAAGGAACAGAAGAAGAAGGGGCTGTGAAATATCTTGTGCTGCCCCGGGCGTCACCCGAGCCGGGCAGGGCTCAGCTTTCGGCTTTGATCCCGGCTCTGAGCGTGGATCAGCCCCCGCCAGGCCCGTGTGAATCCCCCCGGGATGGGATCAGCGCAGCGAAATTCCAGGGTCTTTTCCTGGGGACATGGATGGGCAGGGACCCGGCTGGAGCAGACGGGAGGGGATTTTTGGAGGGAATTCGGGATTGGGAATGACTCGTGCACGAGGCAGCGCTGTGGTTTGGGCTCCTGCAGGGAGGAGAGAAGCGGATTTATCGCTGCTGCTGAGTCAGGGCTGATTTTAATCGCAGAGGTTTTGCCTTTAGAGCTGATCCATCCCAAGGCAGGGAGATCTGAGTATTCCCCAGGGTCTGGATGGTGTTGGGAGCGCAGACATGGAACTGCTCGGGATACCTGGATGCATTCCAGCCTGGATCCTGCTCCAGCAGAGCCCAGCTCCGTCCGTGTCACACCGGAACTGTCCTGGAACGAAATCCCCTCCCTCTGCCTGACAGATTTATCTCCAGGGCTTTCTCCTCCTGGATTTGCCCACCGCGATTCCTGGAGGAAAGTCAGGGAATGAAGGATTGAGGAGAAACCTCTGCCAGCTCAGAGAATGAAAAATCCCACTGGCTCAGGGAAGGGGTTGCTGGAATCTGTTCTCCGAGGGTGCCCCGAAGGTTCTGCTGCTTCCAGAGGGGCTGATCCCAAGTCCTGGACTCGTGTTCCCCCCGGGATGGGAGTCCAAGGTCAGCTCCCCGCAGTTCTCCCGGGCCACTGCAGCACATCCCAGGGAGAATCCTGGATATTGGGGGCAGAAATAAAGCATGGGATGGATGGGGACAAACCCTGGGGAGGGAGGGGATCCTGCCGTGGGATCCCAGCCAGGGGTTGAGGATTCCAGGCATGTGCCAATGAGGGAAACGTGCCTGGCAGGGAAGGGTTCTGTTTAAACAAGGCAAATGATAAAACCAGGAGTGTTCTCCCAGCTCCTGCCCACTCCCATTCACTTTGTGACCTGGAAATTACCTAGGAAAAGCTTTATTCCCACAAAACCTGGGTGCTTTGGAGTTTGAAGAAGCTTTGTTCCCGCAAAACTCAGGGGTTTGGGGTTTGAAGTTTCATTCCCACAAAACTCAGGGATTTGGAGATTAAAAAAGCTTTATTCACACAAAACTCGAGTATTTTGAGTTTCGAAAAAGCTTTATTCCCACAAAACTTGTGTGTTTTGGTTTGAAAAAGCTTTGTTCCCATAAAACTCAGGGATTTTGGGGTGTGACCCAGTTTTAGACTCCAACTCCAGCCCTAGATCTACATTGCCACCAGATCCTGGGTTCTGGTTTAGGGTCGATCCCATCGGAATGGCCAAAGGCAAACACTGCACTGATAGGGTGGCCTTAATTATTTTTTTGGTGATTTAATTAGGAGCCAGATCTGGGTTTGGGGCAGGACACAAAGTGGATTAGGGGAGCAGCTGCCTCTTTAATTAGGGCCATTCCTCTTCCCTTTAAGTTCACCCTTTGCTCTCCCAGAGGCCGCGGCAGCTCCAGGCACTGGGAATCCTCCGGAATCCCGAGATCCCAAACTGGCAGAGCTGGGGGAGGTTATTTATAGCCCCCGGGGCTGGGGGTAAATATTTATTTGGATTCCGATCCTTAATCTGCTCCTGGCGGATTCTGTGGAAAGCCTGAGCCCCCCGCTCCTCCTGCAGCAATTTCTATCCAGAGCCTCCCTCTCCTCTCCTCTCCTCCCAACACATTCCCAGGGATTAATTCTGCACGGAATGGGCACAGCCTGGGCTCAGCCCCTCTGGCTCCGTCTGGTCCCAACCATCCGGGCAGGAATCCTGCCCTCTGTGTGCCCCTCGGGTTCCACCCGCCTGGCATCCCGAAACCCAAGCCCGGGGACCCCTGGGGTGCTGGCACTGCCCTGGGGATGGACAGGATGGGTGTGGGGACACGGGAGGGGACAGCGGAGCCGTGGGGTCATCACGGAGCGGGGACAGCTGGGCTGCCCTGCCTGGGGCCAGCAGAGCCAACCCTGGGGCCAGCAGAGCCACCCCTGGGGCCAGCAGAGCCAACCCTGGGGCCAGCAGAGCCACCCCTGGGGACAACAGAGCCAACCCTGGGGCCAGCAGAGCCAACCCTGGGGCAGCCACCTCAGGGTCCCGCAGAGACCCCAGATCCTGCCCGAGCTCTCAGCCAGACCCCAGGGTGGCACAGGGACTGTGGAAGGTGTCCCATGGTTGCAGCACCGATGGATCCAGGCCCTGCCCTGCCCTCGGTGCCTCCAAGGCCTCACCAAGAGCCTGGGCCCCTCTGGGAGCTTCACCCCAGCCCCAAAACTCTCCCAGAGTGGGGCAGGCAGCTGCAGCAGTGGGTGCAGGTGGGGGGACAGAGCTGGGGTGGCTGTCGGGGGTCAGGAATGGGGGACAGGGCCTGGCTCCCCTCCTTGGAGCTCGTGGGCTTTCCTGACAAGGACACCTTTCCCTGTCACCTCCTGGAGAGTTTGATGGCAGAGAGCCCCGTGGTTCCTGCCCTGTGATGGATTGTTCCTTTGTTATTTGCTGTCCTTGTTGTTTCCTGCTTGGGGGGTGTGGGCACATCAAAGATCCTCAGGTCTGGGCAGGGGGAGCAGCTGCTCAGACAGCAGAGCCCCACAGCCTCCCCTGTTCATCCCGAAAACCTCCACTCTCCATCACCACAATTCCCCTCTCCACCCCGCTGAAAACTCCCCTGTCCATCCCCAAAATCTCCCCTCTCCATCCCAAACACCTCCCTTCTCCATCCCAACCGTCTCCCTTCTCCATCTCATCTTCCCCTCTCCATCCCCCCAAAAACTCCCCTCTTCCATCCTCTCATCCTCCCCTTCCCATCCCAACAATCTCCCCCTCTCCATTCCAAAAATCTCCCTCTCCATCTCCTCATCTTCCCCTCTCTATCCCACAATCTCCCCTCTTCCATCCCCACAAATTCCCCCTCCATCC
>NW_024582078.1:1901005-1913729 GCF_017639235.1 Corvus kubaryi | reverse complement strand
ATCCCACAATCTCCCCTCTTCCATCCCCACAAATTCCCCCTCCATCCCCAAAATCTTCCCTCTTCCATCCCCACATCCTCCCCTCTCCATCCCTCAAACTCCCCTTTTCTATCCCCCCAAAAACTCTGCTCTCCATCCCATCCCTCCCTCTCCATTCCAACCTTCCCTCTCCATCCCAACCCTCCCTCTCCATCCCAAAACCTCCCCTCTCCCTCCCCGCAGCCTCTCCTGGAAAGGCTCTGCTCTCAGGGATGGCACAAGGAGCTGCGGCAGCAGCAGATTTCCCTCCCTCTTAGCTCTCCAGGCAGGAAAAAAGGTAAAGAGGACCTGGGATCCCAAAATTAAGGAGGCAGCTGAGGCTGGAAAGCTCCTGCAGATTAGTGGAGCGAGGAGCAAAGCTCCTGGAAGCTTCTGGAAGCAAACCCTGCACACAGCCAGAGGATGAGTTTGCACTCCGTGTACCATTTTTATTTTGCCACAGATAGACATTTTTATATATTACATCATTTAAAACCAGATTATTTGTAAAAAGAAATGGTTTTGGTTTCGCTTTTTTCTCAGCTCAAAGCCACCCCACCGTGTCCCACACAGTTCAAAGGTGACCTGCAGGGAGCTCCTTCCCCATCTCCCTGCTCCTTCTGGGACAACCTGTGGATTTCCTCTCCTGTCCCGCTGGAAAAAGGAGGTTTGAGTCCCTGTCCCACCCTTCCAGAGCCACAAAGTGTCCTTTAGTGCCCTGTCCCCGCTCCTGCAGCGCCGGGGGACAGCTGGGTCCTCCTGGAGGGCTGGGGAGGGGACACTGTGCACTCGGACACCAGGAAAAGGGCAAGGAAGGAGCGGAGGTGACAGTGACAGCGTGGATTCAAGTAGGAAGCCTTCACGCAGAGCTGGCACCGGCCCTGAGCAGCGTCCTGGGGCACCTGGATTTGGCAGGGGCGGCTCAGGGTGTGGGGAAGGGCTGGAAGGGCTGGAGAGGTGGCTCTGAGCCTCAAAGAGCTGCGACAGATTCCTCCATCCAGGAGGGAAGAGCTGGGAGAGGGTGGGATTGAAACAAACACCCTCAAATCAGCTCAATTGGAGTAAAAATAGGCACAAAAAGTGTAAAAATGGGCTCAAAAGGAGTAAAAATAGGCACAAGAGGAGTAAATCAAACTCCTTTGGGCTCTCACCCCTTTTCCATGCACCATCCCAACCTCCTGGATGAATTCTCCTGGATGAATCCTCCTGGATGAATTCGTCCTGCCAGCCCTCCCACCGGACCAGGAATTCTCTGGATCTCCATGCCCTGAACTCCCCTCCTGGGCAGCCCCTGGCACCAGGAAATGCCCCCAGGCCCCTTTTCCTTCCCTGGTGTGGCACTGGCAGAGGCAGCGGGGCTGTGGCCATGCAGGGCCGGGGCACAGCCCCAGTTCAGCACTCCCACAGCCCCAGTTCGAGCTCTTTTCCACCCAGAAACCGGTGCCAGCAAGGCTGGGAGAGCTGAGAGCAGAGGGAGGAGAGGCACTGACACCCTGAGAGAATCCTCCCTCAGCAAATCCCCTGAGAAAAACGGATAAAGTGGAATTTTCCCTTTGTAGAGCACCTATTGAAAAGTTCTCCCGTCTGTCCTGGACTTCCCTAAGGCTCAATCCAATCCCACAAATCTGAAAAAGATCCTTTACGGCCTCACAGCTGTGAGGGGAAGCTTTAGCTGGGAAATGAGAATAAAGGATGAGCAGCACAAGCTCTCCCTGACCCGTTGGAATTCCAGGAGTGTGGCTGAAGTAGAGAATTAAAGCTGATTTTTATTTTTTCCAAGGACTCTGGAAAGTCCCGCTGGACACACAGCAGAGAACCGGCGATGATTTGCCAATCGAGGGGCTTGATTAGGAGAAAAAAGGGAAATAACGAGCGCTGGCTCGTGCCCATCGTGGCCAAAAGGCTCCATCTGGTGGTGTTTGCACCCAAAAAGGAGCTGGGGAGGAGGGGGTGAAGCGCGGGTCGTACTGGTTAAACTGGTTCAGAGCAGAGAAAAGGCTTTCAACTGGAGGAAATCCCAAGCTGGGAGAAGGGGTGGCAGGATGGGAACGGGAATTCTGGGGGGAGAAATGCACCTGCAAGGGGACAAAGGAGCCAGCGGGGCTCAGGTGAGCCGGGAGGGGGGGCACAAAACCTGAGCACGGCCGGGTTGTGCTGCCCTGCACGGGGCAAACACATCCGAGCAGGAATGGGAATAAAACAGCAAATATTTTAATGCTTTTCTCTAAAGCACAGCCCCGAGCATTCTCACCAGGGAAAAGGGATCCTGCAGGAACAGCCAGGAGCAAAATGACAAGCTCAGATACAGAAACAGGCTGAAAAGTTTGTAATTCTGTTAAAAAAGAGGCAGGGACAGGAGAGATGTGAGAGTTAAAACTCAGGCTGGTCCTGCTAAGCCTGGGCAAGGAGAGAAGAGAGAGGGGTCCTTCATCTTGAGCTCGGGTAGGACAGGGAATAAGCAGCTGAAACCCCCTGGTTTGCAAAAATCAGGAAGGTTTGGGATGGGAGAGAGGAGCTGGCTCCCCTCCTTGCCCCCAAATCACTTGAGCATCGGTCAGGAACAGAACCAGGACAAGTCCCTGCCTAGCAGAGCCTGGTCCCGGCATGGAGCTGCTCCAGGGATGGGCTGCAGCTCCAGTGCCTCCCAGTAAGAGCCAGGGAGGCCAACTGGTGGCCAGGAGGAGGGCAAGGACACTGCCCGTCCCCACCGCCAGGATCCCGCAGGTTTTTAGTGTTCGGGAAGCTGCTGGAGTTTCCCAGCTGTGCCAGCTCGGAGCCCCTGAGCCCAGGGGGGCTACGGGGCCACAGCCCTGAGTCCCCAGGAGCTGCAGGGAACAGCGGCCCGGGGCCAGGCCGGGAGGGTTTCCATGGAAAAGGGTCGGGATGTCCATGCAAAGCTGGGAAAGGCTCCAGTGCTGGGCTCAGGAGCAGGGGGAGGTGGAGCAGCGCCGCTTGGTTGGTCCCTTCTGGGATTTCCAACAGCTGGAGCAGCCAGGGCTGGGATCACCCTTCAGACACGGGGGGATGGGGCTGTCAGTGATGGGGAGGGGGCTCTGCTCTGCCCTAAGGGGTGCAGGACCCAGCACTGGCACACACAGGCACTGTCACACACTGCCACTGTGGCATTGTCCCGTCCTCTGTTCCTCCAGAGGAGCTGCAGGGTCCCAGAGATGCCCCATCCCAGAGATGCCCCATCCCAGAGATGCCCCCTCACAGCGCTGCCCCCTCCTCAGCAGCTCTTTGAGGCATCAAACACAACAAAGCAGAGCCCCCCCTCTCCCCAGTCCTCTCCTGGGGGTGCAGAGACCCCAGACCCTGTGGCAGGAGGGTCCCAGCTCCAAGCCAGGCTCTCTCCTGGAGGTTCCTGGGATCCCCCTGTCCTGGGGGATGTGGAGCAGACGAGGGAGCGCCTGGCTCCCCCGGCCCCGTGCCCGTCAGCGGGTGAAGAAGCGCTGCACCACCAGGTGCCCCAGCGCCACCACGGCTGCTATCAGCATGTACTTCATGTAAACGTTGTCCAGGTCGAGCGCGGCCACCTGCCAGAGAGGGGACATGGTGGGGTCAGTCCAACCCTCAAACCCTGAGCCCCAAAACCTGACCCCACTGACCCTCCTGGTCCCCCTGACCTCTAAGCTCTGACACCCCTGACCCCCTAACCCAAACCCTGACCCCCAAATCATAACCACCCTGGCCCCCCAAACCTGTATTCCCTGGCACCCTGACCCTCAACCCCTGACACCTTGACCCCCAAACTCTCACCCTCCTGACCACCTAACCCCCAAATCCTGACCCCCTGAGCCCCAAATCCTGACACCCCCTGGCCCGTCTGAGCCCCAAACCCTGACCTCCAAACCCTGATTCCCCCAGCTTCCCTGGCCCCCAAACCCTGACCCCCTGACCCCCAAACCCTGACCCCCTGACTCCTCTGATCCCCAATCCCTGACTCCCGCAGTTCCCCCGGCCCCCTTGACCCCCAAAACCTGCCCCCCTGACCCCCAAAACCTGACACCTTGACTCCCAAACTCTCACCCTCCTGAGAGTCAAACCCTCAACCCCTGACCCCCAACCCCTGACACCTTGATCCCTAAACTCTCACACTCCTGATTGCCAAACCCTGAACCCCTGACCCCCAAACCCTGAGCCCCTGACCCCCAAACTCTCACCCTCCTGACCCCCAAACCCTGACTCCCCTGACTCCTCTGATCCCCAATCCCTGACTCCCCCAGGTCCCCCGGCCCCCTTGACCCCTAAACCCTGCCCCCCTGACCCCCAAAACCTGACACCTTGACTCCCAAACTCTCACCCTCCTGATTGCCAAACCCTGAACCCCTGAACCCCAAACCCTGACACCTTGACCCCCAAATCCTGAGCCCCTGACCCCCAAACCCTGAGCCCCTGACCCCCAAATCCTGAACCCCTGACCCCCAAACTCTCACCCTGCTGACCCCCAAACCCTCAACCCCTGACCCCCAAACCCTGCCACCTTGACTCCCAAACTCTCACCCTCCTGACCCCCAAACCCTCAACCCCTGACCCCCAAACCCTGCCACCTTGACTCCCAAACTCTCACCCTCCTGACCCCCAATCCCTGACTCCCCCAGCCCCCCTGCCCCAAACCTGCCCCTGCTCACCCATCCTCCCTGCTGGGCGATCCAGCAGGCGATGCGGTTCTGCAGCATGAAGTCCCTGAAGTAGCGGCTGATGCGGCGCAGGAAGCCGCTGACGCCGCGCTGCCACACGTGCATGGCCATGCGGTACCCGAAGGCCAGCAGGGCGATCACCCGGCCCCAGTTGATGCCACTCTCGAACAGGCTGCAACAAAAGCCGAGGTGATCCCTGAATCCCTGCCCGGAGCTCCCAGCTCGGAGCTGCCCAGGCTGGGGGAGTTCGATCAGTGCGGGCAGGACAAGAGGAAACGGCCCCCGGTTGCACCAGGGAATGTTTAAGTGGGATATTAGGGAAAATCTTTTCATTGGAAGGGTTCTCCAGCCCTGGCACAGCTGCCCAGGCTGAGGGAACTCAAACAGATTGGATATTACACTGGATATTATGGAAATTTTTTTCCCTGGAAGGGTTGGCCAGCCCAGGGGATCTTGAGCAGTGGGGTCAGGACTGAGGAATGTTTAGGTTGGATATTACGGAAAGTTTTTTCACTGGAAGGGTTGCCCAGCCCTGGCACAGCTGCGCAGGCTGGGGGATCTCGAGCAGCGCAGTCAAGATTGAGCAAACAAACCCAAATTGTACCAGGAAACATTTAGTTTGGATGTTTGGGAAAATCTTGTCACTGGAAGGGTTTTCCAGCCCAGGGGATCTTGAGCAGTGGGGTCAGGACTGAGGAAACGGCCCCAGGTTACACCAGGGAATGTTCAGGTTGGATATTATGGAAAATGTTTTCTCTGGAAGGGTTCTCCAGCCCTGGCACAGCTGCCAGAACACCCTCCCTGGGCAGATTTAAAAGCCACATGGCTGTGGCCCTTGGGGACGTGGTTTAGTGGTGGCCTTGGCAGTGCTCTGGACTCTGAGAGGGCTTTCCCAACCCAAACCATTCCGTGATCCTGGGGTTGCAGGGCTGGGGATGCTGTGCTCATCCCAGCCACACAGACATGGGGATTTTGTGGCTGAAAGAGACTCCAAAATATGTTACTCGATGCTCCTGCAGTGTTTGGCACTGATGATTTAGACCAGGTTTGGAAGGTGCTTTTCCCGGTTTCCAGCAAGAGGGGGAAAAAGGGAATAAAAAAAAATAATAAAAAGAGTGAACCGAGAGTCTGTGGTTCAATCTGCTGCCCTGGGCTGGTGGGCCCTGCCTGTGCTGAGCCCTGGGAGGGAATCAGAGCCTGGGAGGGGACACAGAGGAGGTGGCACGAGGACAGGGACAGGGGTGAATTCAGCTGTGTGTGACAGGGATTAATTCACCTGAGTATGACAGGGACAGGGGTTAATTGACCTGAGGGTGACAAGGGGAGAGATGGGGTTAATTTAATTTACCTGAGTGTGACAAGGGTTAATTGACCTGAGGGTGACAAGGAGTTGGACAGGAGTTAATTTAATTTGCTTGAGTGTGACAAGGGGAAGGATGGGGTTAATTTACCAGAGTGTGACAAGGGTTAATTTACCTGAGTGTGACAAAGACAGGGATTAATTTAATTGACCTGAGTGTAACAAGGGGAAGGATGGGGTTAATTTAATTGACCTGAGTGTGACAGGACAGGGACAGGGGTTAATTTAATTTACTTGAGTGTGACAAGGAGCCAGACAGGGGTTAATTTAATTTACCTGAGTGGGACAGGACAGGGACAGGGGTTAATTTACCTGCGTGCGTTGCCGCCTCAGCCAGCGCGGCTTCCCGGAGAGGGGAGCAGGAAAAGGACAGAAAGGAAGGAGTTAGACACAAACACTGCAGAAAAGAAGGAATTAGACACAAACACTGAGCAGGGGGCACGGGGACAGGGCTGTCACAGCCAGAAGTGCTCAGAGGAGTGACAGGAACCCAGTGACCCATGCTGCCTGTGCCACGGGGCTGCGTGACCTGGGTGAACGTTTCTCCTGCCGTGTCCTGCTGTCCCAGCTGACAGAACCCCCTGATGCCTCCTCCATCCAAGCCTGGACCTCGGGAAGTCCTGGCAGGAAGTTTTCCAGGTCTGTGCCCTCACTCCTCGCCTGTTGGTGTGCTTTGGGTGGCTGTCAGCTGCACAAGGCTCTGGCTGTCACCTGCACGAGGCTCTGGGTGCCAGCTGCACAAGGCTCTGGGTATCACCTGCACAAGTCTCTGGGTGTCACCTGCAGGTTCTGCCAGCCCGAGGAGCAGCCCCCATCCCGAGGTATCCATGAGGACCAGGCTGGGTGGGGGCCCTGAGCCACCTGCTCTCGTGTGTGGTGTCCTGCCCATGGCAGGGGGTTTGGAGTGAGAGGATCTTCAAGGTCCCTCCTGACCCAAACCATTCCATGATTCCATGATTTCTGTGACCATCCCATCTCCAGAGCCTGTGGCTGGGGTGGCTCCTTGGCATGTCCCAGCCTGGAGCAGGGGACAGCAGGAGCAGCCGCAGGGGCAGGGCTGGTTGTGCCCCTAAGGGGGAGCTGGGACAGTCACGGGCCGGGTGTTCCAGGCACAGCCCCTGACTGACCCCAGCCACTTGTGCAAGGACTGGGATGCCTGGGAGGGGAAGATGATCTGAGCAGTGCTCAGGAGGAGGAGGAGACAGGCAGAAAACACAGGGATTATCCCGGGAGCTTGGCCAGGGCCAGAGGGTGAAGCGTGAACGGACAGAGCAGGGGTTTAACTGCCAGCACTGACCACACCTGACCTCCCTTCCTTTCTCCTGCAGGGAAAGCTCCCAGCCCATGCCAGGAGCTGCAGAGGCTTTACCTAGAGGCGATTTTGGTGAAGTGCTCGTAGGCGTTGTCGGGGGTGAGCTGCAGGGACTCCAGCATGGTGCGGAACTCGGTGTCGTAGCGCTTGCAGATGTCGTCCCCGATGATGGCCAAGCGCTGCCCCACCTGGCTGCCGGTGCTGCTGGGGCGAGCAGGGAGTCAGGGCAGGCTCTGGAGCGTGGCCTGGCTTGGGATGAGGGCTGGGGACAGGGATTTACCTCGCCAGGTCCTGCTGGATCTGCTCAATCTCCGGGTCCGGCGGCACCTCCGCCCCTCGCTCCTCGCGCTCCTGCTGGTAGCGGTAGAAGGCGTAGCTCTGGAACACCTCCTCGGCCTCCTCCGCCACGTGGCCTTCTGGAGAAGCAGGAGGGACACAGCTCAAGGGACAAACTCATCTCCCTCCATTCTCAGTTTCTTTTCCAAGATAAAAACTTGTCGGGGATGGGAGTGCTGAGGTGGGGCCAGAGCTCAGCTCCCTTCACAGAGCACCCAGACACAGCCCAGGTACAGGAGGTACCCGGGGAGGTGCAGGAGTGGGGGATCCTGTGGGAGTGTGGCTTTGGGGATCACCCTGTCCTTGGGGGACAGCAGCTCCAGCAGCAGCTCCACAGCAGCCAAACCCTGTCCCACCATCCCACACATCCAGCCTGGCCATGCAGCTCTCCAGCACCTGGGATCTGCATTTCCAACCTGAGCTGTTCCTGCCCCGGGCTGTACACAAACCCCGTCCCCAAGCCCCCAAAACACACCAAATTCTCCTCACAGGGTTTTCCAGCTGGTCCCATCTCCCTGTCCTGGCTGGGTGCAGGGGTGGCACAGACCTGCCGTGCTCATCTTACGCCAGCAGAGCTGGACGGGAAGGACAGCCCCTGTCACTGTTTGCAGGGGTTGTGCTTTGTTTTCAGGCACGGGTTCATTTGGTGGCAAACAAACCCTTCAACTTCTGGGAACCAGTGACATTCCATGAGAGGCAGAAAATGAAACCAACTGAGTCAGAGTTTCAGGGAGAGGAGGGCAAACACTCGGCCAGACAAAGGAGGAAATCGCTGAACCAAATAACCCCTGGGTTTGACTATGCCAGGAGCTGTTTTTAGTAACACCCGGACAGGAGGACACATCTCCCCCTTCCCACAGGTGCCACTCCCAGCACCCACTGGGACCATCTGGGGATCTCTCCCACTCCAGGGATCTGAATCAGCGTTTGCCTGGTGGATTCCCAGTGCCAGCAGTGCCAAGGGGAGGTTTGGAGCTGCTCGGGGATCTCTGGAGGGAGAAACTCCTCCATGGCTGCTCCGTGGCTGCTCCACGGCTGATCCGTGGCTGCTCCATGGCTGCTCCATGGCTGATCCCTGGCTGATCCACATCTGCTCCACAGCTGTTCCGTGGCTTATCCGTGGCTGCTCCATGGCTGCTCTGTGGCTGATCCCTGGCTGATCCCTGGCTGATCCATGGCTGCTCCATGGCTGCTCCATGGCTGCTCCGTGGCTGCTCCGTGGCTGTTCCGTGGCTGCTCCATGGCTGCTCTGTGGCTGATCCACAGCTGCTCCACAGGGGCTCCACATCTGCTCCATGTCTGCTCCATGTCTGCTCCGTGGCTGCTCCATGGCTGCTCCATGGCTGATCTATGGCTGCTCCATGGCTGATCTATGGCTGCTCCACGTCTGCTCTGTGGCTGCTCCACATCTGCTCCGTGGCTGCTCCCTCCATCCCCAGCTCACAGAGAATTGGGATCCACACCCTCTTGTCCGGATCCCCAGCACTGCCCGACCCAGAGAGTCCCAAACACCCAACACCTGCATTTCTGTGTGAGACCCTTAACTTCTCACTGTTCCCATCTCCCGGGAGCAGCTGTGCTGTGGGAAAAACCGGCAGCTCTGGCCAAAAATCTCCGTCAGCCCCAAACACCCAAATAACCACTCCAGACAGTGACAGGGACTGGTGAAACCTGGCCCCATCCCTTGGAGCCCAGGAGACAGGGATCAGCTCCCTGCACAGAGGGAGATTGCAGCCTGGAGACAGAAGACAGCCCCGGGAAGCAAGAGCAGCCTCTGGAGATTTCTGCCCCCAGGGAAGCCCAGCTCCACCTCACTGCAGCTGCAATTCCAGTGTGGGATGAGCAGCTGCTGCTGCTGGGTTTGGGTTTGATCCCACCAAGCTGGGCAGCCCCTATTATCCATTAATAGCAATTCCATGAAGGATCCAAGGGTGGTCAGGGGGACTGCACTGTGCTGGCATAATCCCGCTGGAGAGCGGAGCTGCCAGGCAGGGAGAGGGACAACTGCTGTCCCCGAGCAATCTGCACAACACAAAACCTTCCCCTCCCTCTGCTCTTTAGGACCAGCACCTTCCCACCCTGAGGAGGAGCAGCATCCCCCAAGTGCCTCCCCGCAGAGCTGAGGGGCAGCCTGGGCTGTGAGACAGGAACTCAGCCCTCAAAAAGGGAGATTTTTCTGCTCCAGGATCTGGACTGGGCTCAGAGAAAGCTGCTGGAATTCTGGTGTTGGTGAGCAGAGTTGTTCCTCCTCTCCATCACACACTGCCAGGAGGAGGAAACTCCTGCCTTCATTCACAAAACACCTAAAAACACCTAAAACATCCTAAAAACACCAGGAGAGGAAGGTGCCTTCCAGCCTTGGAACAAACAGCAGCACCCTGGCCATGCCCAAGCCAAGGAGGACAAGAGCCCACAACGATGCCCAAACAAATCCCTGCACAGGAGAGAAATCTCTGCTGCATCCACAGGCAAACAAGCAGAGCCCCCAACGAAATCCAGGCTCAATCCCTGCGACAAAGCCTTTTTCCATCCCTCAATCCCACAGCACGTGCCGTGGAAGCTGCGTATCCCTGCTCCCACTGGAGCCCATGAGGCTTCTGCCACCTCCAAACTCCAGAGGTGGAATCCCTCCCGACTCCCCCTGAGTTTTGGGAAGCAGAGGGATGCTGAGACTGCCAGTAAGTGTCTGTAGGAAAACAGGAACTGGGGCTGTGACCCAGCATGCTCAGAGCTCAGGCTCTGATCTCTCCCTGGTTTTCACATCAGTGTCTCTCCGGCCTCAACAGGAAATCAGTGAACAGCTGCTCCTGTTTGTGGATTTCTGCCCCTCCTGGACTTTGGCACGGCAAGGATGGGGTATTTTCCTTCCAGCGTAACCACAGGGTCTGGCACAAATGGGACTGAGAGAGGGAGAGGAGCCCAGGCAAGACCAGAGCAGAAATCCCACTGTCAGGGCAGTGCCAGAGCCCTGAGCTGGGTCTGAGCTCCACCGCCCCAATCCCAAGCAGCTCCCGGCCCCGGGTGTTGACAGAGCTGACTCAGCTGATTTACCCCTCACCTGCACAGCAGCAGCAGAGTCACCTCGTCCCACACTCCCTCCTGTTGGGATGAGCCGGGAGCTGAGGGTTTTCCCGGGTTCCTGTTGGCCCCGTTCCCAGTTTTGCCCATTAACCGGGGCAGGGGCTGGGCTGGGCTCGCACGGGGACAGAGTGACCCCGCTCCTGGCGAGCTGCAGCTCATCACCACCGCCCTGCCAGGGCACTCGAGGCCTGGTGTCACCCCAGAACCACCCAGACTGCCTGAGACCGAGGGTGTTTTCCTCTGTGATTTAAACCCCAAACTCCTCCCGCAGTCTCGTGCTCAGGGAAGGGAATACACGACACCAGGCAGCTCCCAGCACTTCCTCTCCGTGCCTTCCAACCCCACCTTGCTGCCCACCCTGATCATCCAATACCAAGCACACAACCCTTGACTTTTTTGGATGGAAAAGAATCTTAAAGCTCACCCTATTCCACCCAGTTCCACCTTCCACTAGACCAGGATGCTCCAAGCCCCTGGCATGTCCCAAAAGCACTGAGCACCTCCCAGTTCAATTCAGTTCAGTCGGAGGTGATCTGAAGCAGGAAATCCCCTCTTGCCAAAGGAACACAGCAGGGGAATGAATAAAAACCCAAAAGTTTGAAGCTTCTCCCTCCCCTGAGCACCCCAGAACCCTTTACCTGGGCTGAGCCTGCGCCTGTGGCTCCCCTGGCGTCCCAGCGGCCGCTGAGGGTCCCCCTCATTCCCTGAGGCCATCGCCGAGAGGTTTGGGAATGTCAGCTTCACCTGCAAGGGCGGTGGAGAAGTGAGTCACGGGAGCCCTGTGATCCCTCACAGCCCGAAGAATTCCCTTTGGCAGAGCTCGGAAAAGCTGCTTTTATCCCTGCCAGCCCTGGCTCCTCCCTCCTGGCCTACACATTCCTGACTGTACGCATAGGAGAATTCTGCCTGGTACAACGTTACATCACTGGCTTCCCCTTCTTCGAGGCTTTTATGGCTGATGTCATTTGGCAAAGAAAGGGACCTCTCACCTCCCCATCCCACTGGATTTCCTTCCCATTTTTGCTGGAAATGGGCTCCATCCTGCTCGGAGAGAGCTGTGGGCTGCACCAGCCCTTCCACAGCCCAGACCACAGAGCCTCATAAAGGGCTGGAACAAAAAGTCCAGCACAAAAACCTCCCTCTGCGACCTGTGACTGCCGTGCTGCCATGACATCTACGAGAGATGAGCCCTGATTTCCTCCAGGACTCCAATTTCCTCCAATTCCTCTTGCTCTTTACGTTTCGCTTCTCAGAAAATAAGAAAACCGAATGAGAACAAAACACAAAGCTCAGCTTTCCCCTGAAGTTCAGAGGTATCCTAAACCTGCCCTTCAGGGCTCAGCACCGATCCTTCGCCCTCAGGGGTTTGGGAGCGAGGCCAGGGAAAGAGGCCAGGAAGTTCCTGTCAGGATTAACGGGATCAGGGCAGCTCCTCGCTGCTGTCCGACATTCCAGAGCACATTCCCACACTTCCACAGGCCTGAGCTGGGCACTTTCCTGATGTGCACCAAGCCTGAACTCATGAATGAGACCCAGTTCCTGACAGCCCAAAAGTTAAATTGCACCCTGGACAAAAATAAAGGGAGTGCCACTTCCTTTATAAAAAAACCAAATATCAAAAATACAAAATATTATCTATAAAAGTATATTTTTAAATATAATATACAATAATATATAATATAATAATATATGAGAATACATAATATAATATATTATGTATTAGAATGTATAATATATATAACATAATACATGATAATATATTATTGTAATATTCTATAATAACGTATTATATAATAATATATAACGTATAACATATAATATTCGATATTTAATATTTAATATATATTATATAATATATAATGCATAATTTATAGAATAGAACATAGAAAATAGAAAATAGAAAATAAAAAATATATTATATAATATAAATTATATAATATATAATATATAATATATAATATATAATATATAATATAT